>NC_056734.1:768107674-768162674 GCF_019279795.1 Protopterus annectens | reverse complement strand
ACTTGCAAGCTATAGTGTAATTCATAAATGTTAGCTTTCTTGGCCATCTCAGCACTAGCCCCCTTATAACTATTACTCCAACAGACCTATTGGATCCAATGATAAGATTCCCTCTATCAGCATGGCTCCAAGATTTGCCAGAATAACCCTGTCCTCTAATTCTGTATATAAGACTTGAAAATCACTCCGTACTACACATAAGTCAATGGATAACCTCCAGACCTTTAAACTGGCACTAAAACAATTTCTAGCTAACTCATGGTTTTGCTCTTATACCATGCCTGGTTAATAACCTCACTGTATTTCACGCCGTCTACTTACTCTTCCAACAATAGCTTTCATGTTTATCAGCACTTCTGCATGATATAAAGCTGATGTTCACTCTATTTTTTGTGCCTACCTATGTTTGTTTTGGCAAATGATTGGAAATACATATACCTTTCCTCACTTTCCTCCACTCAGCCTTGCCCCTACCCCCTTCCCATCACTTTTGCCCTATTAGCTATTTCATCCTATCCTTCTTAAAAAACACATCTTACATATTAAACTCTGTCAATATATTGTAATCATTTTCCTTTCCAGCATTATATTCTTCATAAAAACTATGTCATCCTAACATTCTATTCTGTGTTCATCAATGTCTGCTCTTTATATACTCTGATGCCCTTCAATTTGATGTATTACCTGTCTTTATAATCTGACTGCTCAATATTCATGCAGTGATTTTTGCATCTGAATTTTAATCTATGTGAGTCTCTGGCCTGCTGCGATGACTATGCCCCCTTAATAAAGTTCAGCTTCTCAATGAGTATATACTTCATTATTATTCTGTATGTGTCTATGGAATACTTGTTTTTTATTCTATATGTTAAAGAACAAAAAGGTCACACAACTAAAACAATTAATAAGAACTCAAGAAAAAAGTCAGCCAAGCTGGAGCCCTCACTGTGAGATTTTTCAAATGTCATGTAAGCTGGAGCCCTCACTGTGAGATTCCTCAAATCTCATGTAATAGAGGACCATGAGATATATGCAAATGACCCCTTATTGACATCACATGTTTCAGCTATATGGCTTCTGAATGACCATGACTTTTTGTTAAGTCTATTATGAAAACATTCAGGCCACTAAAGCCAAACCCCTTTAACTGTGCACATACATGTTTTAGCCTTTTTATGACCTTGTCAGTACAGCATAAGTGGACTGCCTGGCTAACCTTTAGAAACACAGGGTTGTTGCACCCAGCTGATGTTCATAAAAATTAAGGTGTCTGCAAAATATCTCAAACAACAAATAAATCAAACAGTAAAAAGGTCACACAGCTAAAACAATAAGCAAAAAACACAATGTTTAGCTGTATGACCTTTTTACTCTTTAATTTATGATGAAGTTTATATCACATGGGATCACCCATCATCAACAGTTCAAAACATAGACAGGAGAAAACCAGATACAGTTCTCCGTGGAAAGAAGACAAAAGACTGTCTGTGCTGGAAAAGAAGTGAAGATTAAGAGGAATGAAAAAAGAAAAAGACTTAAATGGTTGTGCAAAACAAAGGAACTATTTTGTAAAGTTGTTAACCAAGACCTAAGTCATTATGTGTGCAAATACTGAATAGTGGTAGATATAAATGAAAAGATGGCATGCAGAGTGCATTGACTGCTTAGCTAATACAGACCTTGTTTAAAGGCAGGGAACATTTAAATAACTTTTTGATTCAGCTATAGGTACATCTTATCATAAGCCAAGTAACACAGTTTCATTTTAAGATTGCTTTACATATGATGAAATCAGTTCAGAACAGAAGCTCCAAATTACTAAAAAACAAAAAAAAAAATAAATAAAAATAAATATATTTTATATTTATTTATTTATATATATGTTTAAGTATAGTATTAACGGCATGCTCAAAGTTTATACATTAATAGCATTTAGGGAATTCCAAAAGAAATGTTCTAAGGCAGACTATGAACCCCACAAATCAGTGGTAAGGATAAAATCTAAGTTTTCAGTATGGATGAAGTTTCAAAGAAACTGTTGAAAACTGTCAGGTGTGCCCTGAATACAAAATCCAGACAATTGCATTGCCTTACAAAAGTCTTAACTCACAAAAGAAACATAGACTGACTTAGGCACTGAATTTTAAAGAACAATCAACTGAATGGAATACTGATTTGTAAATGATAATACACAGTAAAGTGTACTTCTGCTTGCCATAGATGATTTCTTGAGATTTATCATCATAGAACCAGCATTTTTAATATCTTTTAATGAATAATATATATATTTGATAGGATATTTGTAATAGTTGGCATTCCAGAAAAAAAATAAAGGTAAGGACCAAACAACAGTCAACTGTTTAACATTCTTTAGTTTAGGGAATTCTTTATTGTCCATAGAAAAGTAACTCTACCTTGAACAGAAGCTAGTGTAGGATAGTGGAATATTTCAAGCATGATAGCAATAAAGCAATAATGATTGCCAAGAAAAAGGTATCCACTGGAAATATCACATGACAAGTATGCTGAATGTGTGTGTGTGTGTGTGTCTCTCTCTCTCTCTCTCTCTCTCTTTCTCTGTATCTATCTATCTATATATATATATATATATATATATATATATATATATATATATATGGATTCACTTCATAACACTGAAAACTCAAAACACTGAAAATGAGAAAACTTCATAATATAGAAGACCAAACCACTGAAACTTTAAAACACTGAAAGCCCATATCATACATATACTGAGTTTAAACCACATAAATCATAGCACTTTCCACCAACTGTAAGCAGGGGGGCAAGCACCACTGCACCCCCCATGTGGGAGGCTGTGACCCCCACACCCTCTGCTACTTAAATATATTAACTCCAAGATTGCACTTAGTGTAGTGAAGTGCAGTCTTAGAGTTGATATATATAAGTAGCAGGGGGTGTGGGGGGCGTAACTTACACTTGGTGGAAAGTGCTATGATCTATGCTGTTTAAACTCAGTATATATATATATATATATATATATATATATATATATATATATATATATATATATGTCTTCAGTGTTTTGAGTTTTCAAGATTTTGAAGTTTCAGTGTTTTGGTTACAGTGTTTTGAGCTTTCAGTGTTAGGAAGTGACTCCATATATGATATATACACATATATATATATATATATATATAATATATATATATATATATATATATATATATATATATATATATATATATATATACACACACATATCTATATATATTAATTTCACCTCACTGTTGGAAATGCATGAGCAAGTATGTTTTTTCAAATATACTTTTAGGAACAATGCTTTGTGGGAATATCCCTTTAATGATAACAAATACAGCAGAAAAAATAATAAAAAAATATACATTTACCAAGACGATGATCAAGAAACATTTCTTCTTATAGAGGACAGCTTTTGATGGAGAAAAATAAGTAGTGCCATAAGCATGATAGCTTCAATACTGTAGAAGAGATAAAATACATTAAATGTACAGTGACCACTGCACGTAATCTGAGACACTGGCATCAAGCATTGTTTTTGTTAAATCCTTGGAATGGTGAAGGAATTTACTCTGGGCAAATTCATAAACAAAATTACCAATGCTATAATTTAGTATAGGGCTGAAATTATATACCAAAAGACTCTGTAATCCACAAAGCACTATTGATAGAAGCTCAGCATATAGTATGCAGTTGAATAAATGTGTTTTGTGTATGCATGCAAGTGAACTAAGCATGCTGCATGCATTGGCATTAGAATATTAAATACAGGCATTAAAACACTTTTTTGTTTCCTTTCTAATCTATTATTTTTAGATTACTCAAGTACTCCTAGTTGCTGGGTCTACCAGCCACTCCTATAGCCACAGGGCTATCTACTTTCCTGGCTAGGGCCAGTGCAGGATGCAAGGGGATCCTGGGGCCATGCTTTTGATTGCTGCCAGAAGTGATTTTTTTGTTTTTTCATTTATGACCTATCCTTTGCCCTCCTCCCCCATGTTTGCATGTTTATGCTCAAGGGTTACTTTACTTTATGGACCATTCCTCCTCACAGGGAACACCAAGGTGAATGCCCTCCCTGACATTATCAAGCTGCTAATCAAACTTAGATTGTCTGGGACATAATTAAGATTTTATCCCTCTATGATGCAGTACTGGCATATAAAGGCTTTTCTTAATATAAAAATGTGGAATTAATTGACCTAACTTGTGCTGGAAATTGGAGAAACAGCCACATAGCAATTTTTATAAAAGTACATTGCCGTACTGGGGACTTAGGCAAGGTATGGATTGTGCCCCCCCCCCCACACACACACACACAGCCATCCAGCCCTCCCATACACAGCTCCTCCTGACAGCCATTCCAGTGTCCCATTACTTGGCTATTTCTCCCCAGTTACCATAAACACTTTTCAAACCTCTCAGCGTGCATACTGTTTCCTGCATTACTTCTACAATGCTTACAGATATTTGGATTTAATTTAAAACTTTTATTTCAAATTTTATAGCATAAACACTGATAGACATTTGTATTTAATTGCATTCCTTGTATAATACAGCATCACTTGTTAGTGTGCATTTTAAATTTGTAGTTTTGAACATTTTTCCAGTAAGCAATGAAACAAAGTGTATGAACCAATAATGGCAAAACTGTCCAATTCAGAACATTTCAACTATAAAAAAAGACTTATCCGTCATTACAATCCACCAATATCAGTCAATATGCATAATCGCTGCTGAAGTAAAAGTCATCTGAATAATTCCACATTAAACAGATATGTAACTAATGAAGAGGTTGCTGCAAGCAGACACTTTTATATTTCAATGTTTCAACTACAAATTCAGTGTCTGCTGCCCTTGAAGAATAAATTGACTATGTTACATTAAAAAAGGTAAGCTGGTAATATTGTAACATTCTTGTTTCCTGTAACTAAGGTACAGTGTTTGAACCTGTACTATCCCTAATTAGGGCATTTTACACATACATATACCACACACACGCGCACACAGACACACACACACACACACACACACACACACACACACACACACACACATCTTTTACTTGTCTGCCTGTATTCCCTATTGCATATACCTGTGGAAGCAGATTGAGGAACATCCCTTAGCAGCTCAAGGAATATATTTCTGTATTTAAAATCCATGCATGCAAAAAGTGGAATGGAACAGGTCTGTGCAATGATGACACATGCTGTGAAAGGATGCAAAGAGCATTCTTAAAGAAGAATGCCCTTAAAAAAATACATATTTTTTTTAATTATGAAAGTAAACATGATAGTCCCCCAAACAACAGGCCTCCTGCAAGCCAGCAGGGGCCTCCTCTCAGCCAGTGGGCCCTAGGCAACTGCCTTGGTCACCTAGCACTGGATCTGGCTCTGATTGCAATTATAGCAAACATGACAGCTCACGCAGTGAAAGCTCCAGATGTTGTGCACAAATAAAGGGTAGAGTGATGCTATCCACGGGCTTTACTTCTCATTAACCAGGTAAGAAAGACAAGGCAGATTGACTGAGAAAGAATGCAAGTGTGCATCCTTGACCTACAGTGAAGCAACATTTGTAGAATGATTGCCAGTGCAAGGTGTTGCTTGGTAGCTCAGTTGTTTATTTTGAATATTTCTTAACTGTGTGAGCCCACTATACAAAAGTGTCCATTAGCAGGGTAGTTTGGGAGCACTGTTTAGTCAAGTGACTTGCTCAGAGTCGCACTGTAGGCAAATGGAGGTAGAAGGATCAAGGCCTGCACCCTTAACAATAGGAAGTAGCTTGCTGCAAGCTAAAAGCCTTAGCAATCTATGTTAACTGCCAGACTGTCATAATTCTAAAGATAAGGGTCACCACACCTGCAGATATTTTGGCCAATGGCACAAGATAGAGTCTAAATGAAGTTATTGCTGAGCTATCACAGGCCTCATCCAGCTGTACCCTCCATTATTTTATGAAGTCTGAAACAGCATGTATTAGGATGCCCAAGACAAAAGCTGAACAAACCAAACTGATGCATGGATTCCACTTTATTACTCACGTTCCAGACATAGATGTGCCTTTGCCATTGAGAATGTCCTAGTCAATAACAGCTATCATGGGTATCAATTTCTTAATATGTAGGTGGCATGTGACCACACAGAATGCATAATGGATGCATTTGGCAAACATCTTGGGGGTTTCCATTATACTCATGCCTGAGACTATCGTACTTTTTTTCATGAAAGATCAGCAATTGCAGTAAATATTGAAAGTGCTCACTAAAATTCAATGCAAAAAACAGAGTCCAGCAGTTTTAGTAAATTAATAGCCATATAAGGACAAAATTCACCTTATATGCTTAACAGTTTCTACACAGAAATAAATCCTGTTATTTTTCCCACCCAGTGCCACATCTATAGGCAGGGAAGGGGGCACAGAACATTCTATGCAGGTGATTAAAATATCATTTCAGTTATATGACATAGGTATTTTAAAATTACACTGAACAAAAATGAAACACATATACAAACACACACACACACACACACACACACACACACACACACACACACACACACACACACACACACACACACATCCACACATGCACCTCCCGACACACACCCTACCTAAACACAGCCATGCACATGTAAAAGGAAGCTCTAGGCAAAGCGGTATTAAAGCCTTTGCAAGAAACATAGTAATACTTTTTTTAAAAAAGGGATTTAACTCAAAATATCAATTTGCTCTAGAGGTTAAAGAACTTTGAACCTAAAAATGTGCAGTTTTTTCTTTTGATGCAATAACAAACATATATCCTTTCTACATGTATTTTAAAAACTGCACAGTAACCCTTAAAGCAGTATTTTACATTACCATCCTGATGTACATCTGTCTTCTTTTGTGTATTTATAAACAACATTGTTGCATCTTTTGCTGTGAATATCAGATAAATGCTCTTCAAATCTCACCTGTTAGACTATATGCTATGACCAGTGGAAACAGACAAGTGACATTAAATACAACACACAAGTGGATGACACTACAGCAAGATCATTAGTGTGTAGTTCCCAACTTTTGCATTTAAAGATCTGAATTGTATTTCTTGGGGATCTATCTCTTCCGCAACATAAAGAAGTCTTGGAGTTGTCTACCCAATTCAAGCAGTGCAAGGGGAATGAGACCGGCAAAAACAATTTCTTATCGATTTTTTTTTGGTGTACAAATAGGTCAAATATGTTTCTGCTTTGACCTTTCCTTTCTTATGTGATTGTACTTAAGGGTGGCGATCATAAAACAGACAAACAATCACTGACCTGAAACACAGTGAAACATAATTGCAGAATTTTATCAGAGCTAAATTCATAGACTTGTGTGGGAAGTTTTACACATTACATTGTAATATATGCAGGTTAATAGGTAATGCTCAGTCTGCTAGGTTTAATATTCCTTAACAGTTTTCATATATGATACATCATTAATTGCAGTACTAGCAACAGTGTAATTATCTGGCACTGTGTGAATGTGGGTGATTCAAGTGGAACAGTCATATACCACTTTAATATGCTGACCATAGTGGATTTTGTGCTTTTTCCTCTAGTAATGTGCATCATGGCACCATCCATCTTGATCATCTTTAGGGTTTTGCCAGATATACAGCTCACCCTTTCAAAAGATCTGACACAGCATTTGAGGAAGCCCTTGATACAGCACACAGGCAAGGTTACAACATTACAAAATATGCTTCAACTAATCTAACAGTATTATTTCATTGTTCAAATGGCTATGGAGATGCCGTGCAGGGCAAGTCTTACTAGGTATCAAAGAAATTTCAAGCATGCTAAGTACTGCATTGTTTTACCATGAGCAGCACAGCATCAATACCTGTAGCAGCAGTACTGCATTGCTAAGTACTGCACGGCCTTACCATGAGTAGCATGGCACCAGTGCCTGTAGCAGCAGTACTTCATTACCTTAGCATGGGTAGCATGGCACCAATGTCTGTAGTAGCAGTACAGCATTGCTAAGTACTGCATGGCCTTACCATGAGCAGCATGGCACCAATGCCTGTAGCAGCAGTACTGCATTGCCTTACCAAGAGAAACATGGCACCAATGCCTGTAGCAGCATTACTGCATTGCTGAATACTGCATTGCTTTACCATGAGCAGCATGGCAACAATGCCTGTAGCAACAGTACTGGATTGCCTTAACATGAGCAGCATTGCACCAATGCCTGTAGCAGCAGTACTGCATTACTAACTACTGCATTCCCTTACCATGAGCAGCTCGGCACCAATGGCTGTAGCAGCTGAACTGCATTGCCTTACCATGAGCAGCATGGCACCAATGCCTGTAGCAGCAGTACTGCATTGATAAGTACTGAATTAGCATACAATGAGCAGCATGGCACCAATGTCTGTAGCAGCAGTACTGCATTGCTAATTAGTGCATTGCCTTACAATGAGCAGCATGGCACCAATGACAGTAGCAGCAGTACTGCATTAGCTTACTATGAGCAGCAAGGGACCAATGCTGTAGCAGTATTACTGTATTGCTAAGTACTGCATTGCCTTACCATAAGCAGCATGGCACCAATGCCTGTAGCAGCAGTACTGCATTGCCTTGCCATGAACATCATGGCACCAATGCCCATAGCAGCATTACTGCATTGCTAAGTACTGCAAAGCCTTACCATGAACAGCATGGCACCAGTGCCTATAGCAGCAGTACTGCATTGCCTTACCATGAGCAGCATGGCACCAATACCTGTAACAGCAGTACTGTATTGCTAAGTACTGCATTGCCTTACCATGAGGAGCATGGCACCAATGCCTGTAGCAGTATTACTACATGGCTAAGTACTGCATTTCCTTACCAAAAGCAGCATGGCACCAATGCCTGTAGCAGCAATGCTGCATTACTTTACCATGAGCAGCATGGCACCAATGCCTACAGCAGCATCACTGCATTGCTAAGTACTGCATTGCCTTACCATGCGCAGCATGGCACCAATGCCTGTAGCAGCAGTACTGCATTGCCTTCCCATGAGCTGCATGGCACCAATGCCTGTAGCAGCAGTACTGCACTGTCTTAACATGAGCAGCATGGCACCAATGCCTGTATCAGCAGTACTGCATTGCTAAGTACTGCATTGCCTTAACATGAGCAGCATGGCACCAATGCCTGTAGCAGCATTACTGCATTGCTAATTACTGCATTGCCTTACCATGAGCAGCATGGCACTAATGCCTGTAAGAGCAGTACTGCATTTCCTTACCATGAGCAGCATGGCACCAATGCCTGCATTGCTGCATTGCTAAGGACTGCATTGCCTTCCCATGAGCTGCATGGCACCAATGCCTGTAGCAGCAGTACTGCACTGTCTTAACATGAGCAGCATGGCACCAATGCCTGTATCAGCAGTACTGCATTGCTAAATACTGTATTGTCTTACCATGAGCAGCATGGCACCAATGCCTGTAGTAGCAGTACTGCATTGCCTTACCATGATCAGCGTGGCACCAATGCCTGTAGCAACAGTTCCGAATTGCTAAATACTGCATTGCCTTACCATGAGTAGCATGGCACCAATGCCTGTAGCAGCAGTACTGCATTGCTAAATACTGAACAGCCTTACCATGAGCAGCATGGTATAAAATCCAGTAGAAGCAGTACTGCATTGCTGACTAGTGCTTTGCATTACTATGAGCAGCACGGCCCAATACCTGTAGCAGCAGTACTGCATTGCCTTACCATAAGCAGCATGGTACCAATACCTGTAGCAAAAGTACTGCATTGCTATGTACTGCACTGCTTTACCATCAGCAGCATGGCACCAATCTCTGTAGCAGCAGTACTACATTGGCTTACCATGAGCAGCATAGCAACAATGCCTGTAGCAGCATTACTGCATTGTTAATTACTGCATTGCCTTACCATGAGCAGCATGGTACCAATGCCTGTAGCAGCAGAACTGCATTGCTAAGTAGTGCATTGCCTCACTATGAGCAGCATGACACCAATGCCTGTAGCAGCATTACTGCATTGCTAAGTACTGCACCGCCTTACCATGAGCAGCATGGTACCAATGCATGTAGCAGCAGTACTGCAATACCTTGCCATGCGCAACATGGGACCAATGCTTGTAGCAGCATTACTGCATTGCTAAAGCACTGCATTGTCTTACCATGAGCAGCATGGCACCAATGTCTATAACAGCAGTACTGCATTGCTAAGTAGTGCATTGCTTTACCATGATCAGCATTGCACCAATGCTTGTAGCAGCAGTACTACATTGCCTTACCATGAGGAGTATGGCACCAATGGCTGTAGCAGCATTATTGCATTGCTAATTACTGCATTGCCTTAACATGAACAGCATGGCACCATTGCCTGTAGCAGCAGTCCTGCATTGCCTTACCATGAGCAGCATGGCACCAATGCCTGTAGCAGCATTACTGCATTGCTAAGTACTGTATTGCCTTACCAAGACCAGCATGGCACCAATGCCTGTAGCAACAGTACTGCATTGCCTTACCATGAGCAGCATGAGACCAATGCCTGTACAGCATCACTGCATTGCTAAGTATTGCATTGCCTTACAATGAGCAGCATGGCACCAATGCCTATAGCAGCAGTACTGCATTGCCTTGCATGAGCTGCATGGCACCAATGCCTGAAGCAGCAGTACTGCATTGCCTTACCATGAGCAGCATGGCACCAATGCCTGTAGCAGCATTACTGCATTGCTAAGTACTGCATTGCCTTACCGTGAGCAGCATGCCACCAATACCTGTAGCAGAGGTGCTGCATTTTTAAGTTGTGCATTGCCTTACCATGAGCAGCATGGCACCAGTGTCTGTAGCAGCAGTAGCGCATTACCTTACCATGAGCAGCATGGGACCAATGCTTGTAGCAGCATTACTGCATTGTGAAGCACTGCATTGCCTTACCATGACCAGCATGGCACCAATGCCTATAACAGCAGTAGTGCATTGCTAAGTAGTGCATTGCCTTATGATGAGCAGCATGGCACCGATGCCTGTAGCAGCATTGCTGCATTGCTAAGTACTGCATTGCTTTACCATGATCAACATGGCACCAAAGCCTGTAGCAGCAGTACTGCTTTGCCTTACCATGAGAAGCATGACACAAATGCCTGAAGCAGCAGTACTGCATTGCCTTACCATTAACAGCATGGGACCAATGCCTGTAGCAGCATTACTGCATTGCTAAGTACTGCATTGCCTTACTATAAGCAGCATTGCACCAATGCCTGTAGGAGCAGTACTGCATTGCCTTACCATGAGCAGCATGGCACCAATGGCTGTAGAAGCAGTACTGCATTGCCTTACCATGAGCAGTGTGGCACCAATGCCTGTACAGCATCACTGCATTGCTAGGTATTGCATTGCCATACCATGAGCAGCATGGCACCAATGCCTGTAGCAGAAGTTATACATTGCCTTGCATGAGCTGCATGGCTCCAATGCCTGTAGAACCAGTACTGCATTGCCTTACCAGTAGCAGCAATGAAGCAATGCCTGTAGCAGCAGTTCTTTATTGCTAAATACTGCATTGCCTTACCATGAGCAGCAAGGCACCAATGCCTCCAGCAGCAGTACTGCATTGCATTACCATGAGCAACACGGCACCAATGCCTGTAGCAGCAGTACTGCCATGCTAAGTACTGCATGGCCTTATCATGAGCATCAAGGCACCAATACCTGTAACAGCAGTACTGCATTGCTGACAGGTGCATTGTATTACCATGAGCAGCACAGCACCAATGAATATAGCAGCAGTACTGCATTGCATTATCATCAGCAGCATGGCACCAATGCCTGTAACAGCATTACTGCATTGCTAAGTACTGCATTGCTTTACCATGAGCAGCATGGCACCAATGTCTGTAGCAGCAGTATTGCATGTCTTACCATGAACAGCATGGGACCAATGTCTGTAGCAGCAGTACTGGATTGCTAAGAACTGCATTCCTTTACTATGAGCAGCATTGCTCCAATGTCTGTAGCAGCAGTACTATATTGTCTTACCATGAGCGGAATGGCACCAATGCCTGTAGCAGCAGCACTGCATTGCTGAGTACTGCATTGCCTTACCATGAGGAGCATTGCACCAATGCCTGTAGCAGCAGTACTGCATTGCCTTACCATAAGCAGCATGGGAGCAATGCCTGTACAGCATCACTTCATTGATAAGTATTGCATTGCCTTACCATGAGCAGTATGGCACCAATGCCTGTAGCAGCAATACTGCATTGACTTACCATGAGCAGCATGGAACCAATGCCTGTGGCAGCATTACTGCATTGCTAAGTTCTGCATTGCCTTACCATGAGCAGCATGGCACCAATGCCTATAACAGCAGTACTGCATTGCTAAGTAGTGCATTTCCTTATGATGAGCAGCATGGCACCAATGCCTGTAGCAGCATTACTGCATTGCTAAGTACTGCATTGCTTTACCATGATCAACATGGCACCAAAGCCTGTAGCAGCAGTACTGCTTTGCCTTACCATGAGCAGCATGACACGAATGCCTAAAGCAGCAGTACTGCATTGCCTTACCATTAACAGCATGGGACCAATGCCTGTAGCAGCATTACTGCATTGCTAAGTACTGCATTGCCTTACTATAAGCAGCATTGCACCAATGCCTGAAGCAGCAGTACTGCATTGCCTTACCATGAGCAGCATGGCACCAATGGCTGTAGAAGCAGTACTGCATTGCCTTACCATGGGCAGCATGGCACCAATGCCTGTAGCAGCAGTATTGCATGTCTTACCATGAACAGCATGGGACCAATGCCTGTAGCAGCAGTACTGCATTGCTAAGTACTGCATTGCCTTACCATGAGCAGCATACCACCAATGCCTGTAGCAGCAGTACTGCATTGCTAAGTAGTGCATTGCCTTACCATGAGCAGCATGGCACCAATGCCTGTAGTAGCAGTACTACATTGCTAAGTAGTGCATTGCCTGACTATGAGCAGCATGGCACCAATGCCTGTAGCAGCATTACTGCATTGCTATGTACTGCATTGTGTTACCATGAGCAGCATGGCACCAATGCCTGTAGCAGCAGTATTGCATTGATAAGTACTGCACGGCCTTACCATGAGCAGCATGGCACCAATGCCTGTAGCAGCAGTACTGCATTGCCTTGTTATGAGCAGCATAGCACCAATGCCTGTAGCAGCATTACTGCATTGCTAAGTACTGCATTGCCTTACCATGAGCAGCATGGCACCAATGCCTGTAGTAGCAGTACTGCATTGCTAAGTACTGCACGGCCTTACCATGAGCAGCATGGCACCAATGACTGCAGCAGCAGTACTGCATTTCCCTACCATGAGCAAAATGGGACCAATGACCATAGCAGCCATACTGCATTGCTAAGTACTGCATTGCTTTACCATGAGCAGTATGGCACCGATGTCTATAGCAGCAGTACTGCATTGCCTTACCATGAACAGCATGGCACCAATGCCTGTAGCAGCAGTACTGCATTGCTAAGTACTGCATTGCCTTACCATGAGCAGCATACCACCAATGCATGTAGCAGCAGTACTGCATTGCTAAGTACTGCATTGCCTTACTATAAGCAGCATTGCACCAATGCCTGAAGCAGCAGTACTGCATTGCCTTACCATGAGCAGCATGGCACCAATGGCTGTAGAAGCAGTACTGCATTGCCTTACCATGGGCAGCATGGCACCAATGCCTGTAGCAGCAGTATTGCATGTCTTACCATGAACAGCATGGGACCAATGCCTGTAGCAGCAGTACTGCATTGCTAAGTACTGCATTGCCTTACCATGAGCAGCATACCACCAATGCCTGTAGCAGCAGTACTGCATTGCTAAGTAGTGCATTGCCTTACCATGAGCAGCATGGCACCAATGCCTGTAGTAGCAGTACTACATTGCTAAGTAGTGCATTGCCTGACTATGAGCAGCATGGCACCAATGCCTGTAGCAGCATTACTGCATTGCTATGTACTGCATTGCGTTACCATGAGCAGCATGGCACCAATGCCTGTAGCAGCAGTATTGCATTGATAAGTACTGCACGGCCTTACCATGAGCAGCATGGCACCAATGCCTGTAGCAGCAGTACTGCATTGCCTTGTTATGAGCAGCATAGCACCAATGCCTGTAGCAGCATTACTGCATTGCTAAGTACTGCATTGCCTTACCATGAGCAGCATGGCACCAATGCCTGTAGTAGCAGTACTGCATTGCTAAGTACTGCACGGCCTTACCATGAGCAGCATGGCACCAATGACTGCAGCAGCAGTACTGCATTTCCCTACCATGAGCAAAATGGGACCAATGACCATAGCAGCCATACTGCATTGCTAAGTACTGCATTGCTTTTACCATGAGCAGTATGGCACCGATGTCTATAGCAGCAGTACTGCATTGCCTTACCATGAACAGCATGGCACCAATGCCTGTAGCAGCAGTACTGCATTGCCCTACAATGAGCAGCATGGCACCAATGCCTGCAGCAGCAGTCCTACATTGACTTAACATGAACAGCATGGGACCAATGCCTATAGCAGCATTATTGCATTGCCAAGTACTGCATTGCCTTACTATGAGCAGCATGGCACCAATGCCTGTAGCAGCAATACTGCATTGCATTACAATGAGCAGCATGGCACCAATCCCTGTAGAAGCATTACTGCATTGTTAATTACTACATTGCCTTACCATGAGCAGTGCGGCACCAATGTCTGTAGCAGCAGTACTGCATTGCCTTACCATAAGCAGCATGGGACCTATGCCTGTACAGCATTACTGCTTTGCTAAGTATCGCATTGCCTTACCATGAGCAGCATGGCACCAATGCCTGTAGCAGCAGTACTGCATTGCCTTACCAGAAGCAGCATGGCACCAATGCCTGTAGCAGCAGTACTGTATTGCCTTACCATGAGCAGCATGGCACTAATGCCTGTAGCAGTAGTTCTGCATTGCATTACCATGAGCAGCATGGCACCAATGCTAGTAGCAGCAGTACTGCATTTCTAGGTACTATACCGTCTTATCATGAGCAGCATGACACCAATGCCTGTAGCACCAGCACTGCATTGCCTTACCATGAGCAGCATGGGACCAATACCTGTAGCAGCATTACTGCATTGCTAACTACTGCTTTGCCTTACCATGAGCAGCATGGCACCAATGTCTTTAGCAGCAGTACTGCATTGCTAAGTAGTGCATTGCCTTACCATGAGCACCACAGCACCAATTCCTCTAGCAGCAGTACTGCATTGCCTTACTATGAGCAGCATGGCACCAATGCCTGTAGCAGCAGTACTGTATTGCCTTACCATGAGCAGCATGGCAGCAGTGCCTGTAGCAACAATATTGCATTGCCTTACCATGAGCAGCATGGGACCAATGCATTTAGCAGCATTACCTGCATTGCTGACTACTGCATTGCCTTACCATGAGCAGCATGGCGCCAATGCCTGTAGAAGCAGTGCTGCATTGCTTTACCATGAGCAGCATGGCACCAATGCCTGTAACAGCAGTACTGCATTGCCTTGCCATGAGCAGCTTGCCACCAATGTCCGTAGCAGCAGTACTGCATTGCCTTGCCATGAGCAGCTTGTCACCAATGTCCGTAGCAGCAGTACTGCATTGCCTTACCATGAGCAGCATGGCACCAATGCCTGTAGCAGCAGTACTGAATTGCTAAGTACTGCATTGCCTTACTATGAGCAGCATGACACTGATTCCTGTAGCAGCAGTACTGCGTTGCCTTCCCATGAGCAGCATAGCATCAATGTCTGTAGCAGCACCAGTACCTGCTGCATCATCAGTACTTGCAAAATACTGATGCTTCAGTAGCATCAGTATATGAACCAGTATTTGCAGCCACACCAGCACAATCAAAGCAGAAGAATTACAGCACATAGTTACAGCAACTATGGCAAACAAGTTAACAGCTGATTAGGAAAATGTTTGTCTTGCATTTATTTTGTTAAGTATGCTCTACAACAAATATACATGTATTTATTTTAATTGTTTTCTCAAAAGATATTATTACAAATTTCTGTCGAGCACAGTTATATCAAAAAATACAAAGTATCAGATTAGGCACAAAATCATTATGTTCAAAGCAAATAGAGACCTTGTGCAACCGAAACGCGGCTGGGTAAAGACATGTCTGGACAATTCTTTCACTATATACGGACTCCATTCAGGGCATGCACCATTAACAATGCATTGATGA
This sequence comes from Protopterus annectens, assembly GCF_019279795.1. NCBI lineage: Eukaryota > Metazoa > Chordata > Ceratodontiformes > Protopteridae > Protopterus > Protopterus annectens. The sequence continues at coordinate 768,146,405 of NC_056734.1, read as the reverse complement.
CTCTAACTGAAGACTGCTGTCTTTCAAATACCCTGTGCCATCCACAGGCCTTCATGGAATTTCCTGTTGTACTGGAGAGGAAGCCGTCTATCTGTTATGATAAAATTTATAGTTGGATCTATGCTACAAGCAGTTAATCTGAATACCTGTGGAGAAGATACCCTAAAAGAAGAACCTCTTAAAGACAGTGATGAATGTATGGTGGTGCTAACTAGTGTTGCTTTTGCAGACCCTTTTGATTCAGAAGTACAAGCAGCTCACTGAAGTGTACATAACAGCAGAAGATGGTTTTGTAACTTTGGTAATTATATAAATACCAGGCCATGGAGTATCTATGAGTCAGTGCACCTTATTGTACAAGTAGCATGTGTTGTGACTAGGAAAATGCTGCGTTCAGGTAGTCACAGACTGTGCCTTGTGCATGTCTAACCTTTCAGCATATAAATCTCATGGAATCATCAGCATTGTGGTCAAATTGCCTTCTATGATGTTGGGGCCTTTGTGACCCAGATGGCTCCATCATAATCACCACATTTTTGTGCTAGGGCATCATTAGTGGCAATGTTCACATGAGCAAGTGTACCTTCACTGGGACATAGGTTGTCTAGTCATTGATGCCAAAAGTACACAAGTGATATGCTCCCACAGAAATGAGTATCTTCCATATATGAGGCTAAAGCTATAGAAATTAGATTTGGCTTGAGTATTTCATGTCCATCCTCTATGTATATGTGAGTGTGTGTGTATGTGTGTGTGTGTGTGTGTGTGTGTGTGTGTGTGTGTGTGTGTGTGTGTGTGTGTGTGCGTGTGTATGTGTGCGTGCGTGCGCGCGCGCGCACGCACGCGTGTGTGTGTGTGTGTGTCTGTGTGTGTGTGTGTGTGTGTGTGTGTGTATGTATGTATGCACGTGTGTTGTGTGTGTGAAAGATCCTGTTACCTAATGACATTTGCAAATAAACATTGATACTGACATTAATTAAACTGGATAATAGTTTCCTACCAATATGAGACCACTTCATGGTTTTAAATGTGATCATTAAAAAATGGAGAGTAGGCATTGCACAACATAATTCCAAATATTTACAGCAACCCCTGCATCCTAGGTATAAGTTTAGTCTGTTGTTACTGACTAATGGTGAGGACAAAAAATGTATCCTCAGGTCATAAAATTCTCCACATATCCACCAAGCCATATTCCTGATCATTTGCTGAAACACATTCTATATGGTGATATGCCATTCAGATTTTGGAGTGGACCTGTCAAAATTAGAAACAAGTGTAACATTCAAATTCCTCTGTCAGCACTATAACCATATCTACATTTAATTTCTGCAAGAAAGAGAAAGTACAGTTGTATAAAATCTTACCATAACAGAGATGTCCTTGCCTTGACTGCTGCAGTATTCTTGACATATATGATTCCCTGCCATGGAAGCCTGACATCCGGCCAATCTACCAAATACGGCTGTTGCTTTAAAGATACTCCAAACATCACCCTAATGCTCCTTGCATACCATATGGCATAAAGGTGATGTTCAGGCCTACCATAGTCAGACGTGATTGCCCCAGTAGGAACACCAGTCCAAGGAACCCAAGAGGTAATTTGTACATCCAAGAAGGCAAAAGACTAGGGGGGGAGGGCTGGCATGAATACTGCAGCACTGAAGGCAAGGACATCTATTGTTATGGTAAGATTTTACACAACTGTACTATGTCCTTACATTCATTGCTGCAGTATTCTTAACATATAGGATACTGCCAAAGCTCAAGGGGAAACTAGGGAGGGGGAAAGAGCAGAAGAATCCCCTAAAAATCCATGAAGAATGGCACTAGCAAAATCAGCCCTCACTGTAGAAATACCATCCAACTTGTAGTGCTTGGTAAAGGTATGCACAGAAGTCCAGTTAACTGCTTCAAGAACAGAATTAGTATTCAAGCCCTTGCAAAAAGCACCAGAAGAAGCCACAACTCTAGTAGAATGAGCCTTGACTGAAGAGGGAAGACTCTTGCCATGAAAAGTGTAACAAAAAGAAATAGCCTTAGAAATCCAAGAAGAAATAGTTTGCTTGGATGCAACAAGACCCAAAGATCTAGGATGAAAAGAAACAAATAACTGATCAGATTTTCTAATAGCCTTAGTCTTATCCAAGTAAATCTTGAGTTGCCTATGCACATCCAAAATATGCAGCACCCTCTCACTATCAGTTTGCAAAGTGGTGAAGAAAGTAGGCAGATTAATAGACTGATTAAGTGATAGCTCATTAACCACCTTAGGCATAAAAGGTTAGTGTGCAAGGGCACTCAGTCCTCATAAAAGATCAAAAATGAAGACAAGTCATAAGGGCCTGCAACTCAGACACCCCTCTGGCAGAAGTAAGTGCTAACAAAAGAACAGTCTTCCAGGAACAATGTTGCAAGAAAACTGAAGCAACAGGCTCAAAAAGAGCCTGAGTCAACTTCTCCAAATTTAAATTAAGATCACAGGGGAGGAGAAACAGGCTTCCTGGGAGGTCTAATATTAAGGACACCTTTAAGAAATTGTTTCACCTCAACTCTAGAAGTTAAAGGAGGAGAAAAAGGAAGGCAAGCAGACATAGCTGATAAGTGGGCCTTAACAGAAGAATAGGCCAAACCAGCATTGGGCAACTCACACATGTAAGAGAGAACCAAAGGAACATCCACAGTAAGTGGGTCCAGGTTACAAGAGAGACACCGAATAGAAAGCCTCTTCCATTTGGATAAGTAGGAGTTCCTAGTATATTTCCTGGCCTCCTGCAGCACTTGCAGCATGTCCTCAGAAAAAAATGGTGCATATGAGGAATCAAAATCCTATCACCTGCAGTATCAGCTGAAGTGTGGAGAGGTGGAGATGGATGAGAGATCCTTTGCCTTGTAAAAGTAGCTGCACCCTATGAGGTAACTTATGATGACTGCCCCTGGCTAAATGCAGAAGAAGAGGGAACCAGTGCTGTAACAGCCAAAAGAGAGTCACCAGCAAGATTTTGGGAGCATCTTGTTGAATTTTGAACAGGACTTTTGGAATGAGAAGAAGGGGAGGGGATGTATAAAGAAACAGTTCCTTCCAAGAAAATGAGAGGGCATACACCTTCCACACCAGAGGACTGGGGCTGTAACACAAAACAGAGAAATCTGTCTGTTCAGAGGGGAGGCAAAAAGATACACTTGAGGAGTACCCCGGTGGTAGATAATATCCAGAAACATCTCTGTGAAGCATCCAGTCATGGGACTGAGTTAAGGACCTGCTCAGAGTGTCTGCCACAATGTTCTGACTGGATGGAATATAAACTGCCTGAAGAGTCGCTTGATACTTGACAGCAAGATCTCATACCAGAAGTGCCAACCTGCAAGGACGATAAGATCTCATTCCTCCCTGTTTCTTGATATACCACATCACTATGGCATTGTCTTTGAACATCTTGAGAGACCCTGGACAGAAAAGTGGGTGAAAGGCCTGAAGAGCCAGCAGAAGAGCTCTCATCTCTTTGACACTGATGTGCTCCTTCTGCTGATGAGACAACCACAACCCCTGAACTTTTAGGGAGCTAAATATTATCCCCCCATCCCTTGTCTGAAACATCTGTGAACAATTCCGGAGAGGAAAGAGGGGAAGGAAAAGGGATCCCTGGACTCACAGACAACTGTGTTGAATCCATTAGTGAAGTTTCTGTCTGAGAGAAGGAAGAAGAAGAACTACAAAGTCTAGAGGATGTGCATGTTGAAGCCACACTAACTTCAGAAATGACTGAAACTTTCTCATGTGAAGTTTGACCAGAGGGAGCATTGAAATGGTGGATGCAGTGAAACACAGTGCTTTCAAAAACTTTCTGGTGGGAATGGAAGCCAGAGGAAGAAGAGTTTGAACAAAAGAAATGAGAGTCAAGGTCTTTGGAAGGGGCAGGAAAGCCAGCATTGTCACTGTCTAAATCCTGCAATCCAGAAAAACATGATCCTGAGAAGGAGTCATAGAAGACTTTTTGAAATTTGGTTTACTATTAAAATGTCAAACGGCACTACATGGACTGTACTATAGTCGAACACGGAAGTTCGAATATAGCAATGTCGACATCAAAAAAACAATCTAGGAATGGTTTTAACATGAGTCGAGGTAGGTGTTCAGTATTATTCAGAACTACAAACATCTCCCCTAACTCGACCCATGTTAAAACACAGTCCTAGACTGTTTTTTTGTCGTCGACATTGCTATTTTCGAACTTCCGTGTTCGACTATAGTACAGTCGACATAGTGCCGTTCGACATTTTAATAGTAAACCTTGAAATTTATAGTGTAGCCCACACTCTGAAGAAGGGAAATGGAAAAATGAAGATTTTGCCAAAGGGTTTCTGGAGAGGATGCTTGAATCAAAAGTTCATCCAAGTAAGGAAATATTTGAATCCCTTGAAGCCTGCAAAAAGCAATCACAGGAGCAAGGCATTTGTTGAACCCCCTTGGGGCAGTAGAAAGGCCAAAGGTCAGAGGAGAGAACTAAAAATGCCAGAAAGTAACAGAAATGCAAAGCCTTCCAGAAAAGAGGAAGGACTGGAATATGGAGATAAGTATCATTGAGATCCAGAGGCACCATATAGGCCTGAGAGAGCAAGACAGGAAACAGAATGTGAAGGAATAACTTCTGAAAAGAAGGCACTTCTCCATGTGCCCTCTTTTCTGGGCACTAGAAACAGCCTGGAGTAGAAGTCTTTCCCCCTTTGGGACATAGGCACCTCTTGAATAGTATCCTGAGTAAAGAGATTTTGAAGAACCTCTGGGAAAAAGGGAAACTGTTCCAGAGGAGGCTCAGGAATGCTCATTAAAGGAGGATGGGATTTCCACACCATGAAGTATTCCTGACGAATGATTGACAGAACTCAAGAATCTTGAGTAATCTGAAGCCAAACAGGAAGAGAAAGAGAAAGGAGAAGAGAAAGAGGAAAGTGGATGAGAAGAGATGGATAGTCATACAGCACCTGGTTTGCTGAAAAGAAAGGCTTCATAGTCCCTGAAAACTGAAATGCCTTAGCCGGAGGAGCCCATTTGCCACTCTTCTTACCTTTAGTAGAAGGGCGTGATTACCTATGAACAAAGGCAGGCTTAGTGGGGAAGTTTCTCTGAAATTTAGGTGCAGGAGAAAGAAACACATGTTTAAGCTCATGTAAGGCCTTATCCTGAAGGGACTTAAACAAACCAGCAGCAGCTTCCCCAAACAAAGGCTTAGAATCCAGAGGAGCATTTGTCAACTTAGCCTTAATATCATCAGATACAGGTTGAAGCCTAAGATAGGAATACCTCTTCATCAGTGAACCAAAAACAGCAGCTCTAGAAGAGGCATCTGCTGCATCATAACTACATTTGATAGAATGATGGACCACTTGATAGAAAGTTCCTAGCAAGGAAAGAGAAGAAGATTTACTCTGAGTCTGGAAAATCAGAAATAAATTGACAAGCCCGACAAAGAAAAGCCAATACATACCTAGACATATGGGTCTGATAATTAATAGCCCTAAAAGCTAGAGTAGTAGAAGTGCTGTCCTTGTCAGAAGGCAATAACTTTGGTGAAGAAAGCAAAAGAGATGGCTTAACAGAGGCTACAGACACTATAGATGGGTCAGCAGCAGGACATTTATATAAAAGATAACAATCCTCAGGCACCCTATAAAACATGTCAACTTTCTTGGGAGAAGGGAGCAGAGAATCAGGTATGTGAGAGTTATTGGAAAAAGCATCCAGCAAAGTGACAAAAACAAGAAGAATAGCCATAAGCTTAGGAGATTTCATCTGCAGCAAGTCATAGTACCTCTTATGGATATCAGAGACCTGAGCACAATCCCACTTAATAAAATCCATCATCTTAAAGATTGTGCCTCCAAAGAAAATTTCCTCAAAAGCTCTTCTTCATACAAAACAAATAAAATCTAATCATGTACCCTGGTTAACTAAGCATACCAAACAGACCCTCTGGTCTAGGGACAAAGCCTGGAAAATCTGGAAAAAACGTAGAACTACACAAAATGAGCAAAACTATAAAAAAACTTAGAAATGCTGTAAAACAACTTATCATAACTGATAAGAAAACCTATTTCCCCTCACAACTCACCTCCAAAAATAATAATCCAAAAAAGTCTGGAAATCTGTATCCTCCCTTCTTAACTCAGGTAACATCCAAAACCCATCACCCTCTCCTGACAAAGACCCTTACCAGCACAGATATTTAATTCCCACTTCATTGAAATCATCCAGAAACTAGTCAAGGACTCTTCCTCAAAAAAACAACCCTAATTCCATAAATACATCACAAATACACCCCATGTCTACCTCTGTACACACTATAGTTCCCTCTAATAGTATTCCACCCAACTCACCCTTCTCACTACAACCCATACCTACATCCCTAATTCTAAAATTGCTAACCAAACTAAACCCTGCTCACTGTCTGTTGATAACTTACCACCTGAATACCTACAACTTGTGGCCACAGCTGTAGCTTACCCTGTTAGTATTCTTATAAATCATTCCATCGCTGAATCTTATGTGCCCCAACTATGAAAAAAAAAAAAACAATCATAACCCCACTACACAAAGGTGCAAATGCCCATGATCTTTCAAACTACTGGCCAATCTCCATTCTCTCCCCACTATCAAAAATCCTGAAATAAATGCATACAAACCCAACTCCTAAATCACCTCACCAACAGCCTCCTAACTCCCACCCAACACGGTTTCCGTCCAGGTCACAGTACAACCACAGCTTTATTCTCCTTCACTGATACTGTGAATAAAGTTCTTGATGCCAGCCCACCAACCTCAGTACTCCTGTTAGACCTATCAAAATCTTTTGACACAGTATCACACCATAGGTATTACAACACTTAGAAAAATTAGGATGCTCTCCCAGTGTAATAACTTGGTTTTCCTCTTACTTAAATGATAGACAGCAATCAGTTAGATGGCAAAACCAACAATCAGTGTACATATCAAACAACACAGGAGTCCCTAAAGGGTCCATTTTAGGACCAATACTTTTCAATATATTTATTAATGACCAAAATAAAGCCTCCCAACAAAGCATATTGATTCAATATGCAGATGATTCAAATATCATCTCCTCCTCCAACAACTTCACAAACCTCTAGAAGATTACCCAAGATGCCTTCTCCTCCATAGCAACCTGGCTAAATGATGCCTAATTAACGCTGAACCCAAATAAAACTAGACTGTTACTATTCTCATCTACACCTCCATCTGTAGATTTCAAGATCTTTTCACACAACAAAACAGAAATTGAACAGGTGCAATATGCAAAACTTTTAGGAATTATTATTGATGACAAACTCTCCTTTGAAAAACACATACTCAACACAGTGAAAAAAAACACTTCAAACTGGGAAAACTATACCATCATAAACTTTATCTAGATAAGCAAACTAAGTTAAAACTAGCTAACACTTTACTTATCACATCCCTCTTGCACCATTTTCACCTACCTCCATACATCCCTCGGTAATAAGCTGCAATCGTGCTACTACAAAATAGCAAAATTTGCCTCCAACATGCCCAACCTCACACACCACTGCAATGCTATTTCAAACCTGCCCTGGCTAGAATTTCAACACCATCTCTACTACAATCAATTAACATTTGCTTATAAGTTAATTTTCTAACCTGACAACTGTCCCGCACTATACTCTGTCTTGCACGCGCACACATATATACACACACACACACACACACACACACACACACACACACACACACCTACTCAAACCCTCCACTCCTCAGATAAAACCCTTCTAAATGTAGCTTGACCCAATAAGAGAGGAGGACAATGCCTATATTCATATAGCATTGCTAGACCATGGAATAACCTCCCCTCTTCAATTTATTAATTTTTATTTATTTATTTTTTTTATTTTACATTTGTTGACCGGGCTAGTCTAACTGGATATATGTCCATTTTCAGTAGAGGCCAGGGGAGAAAAGCTCCACATAAAACAAACAGCACATTAAAAATTCAGTTTCAAGGCATTAAACTTCAGTTAAAGATACTAGTCATACAAAAGATGTGCTACAAGGTAAATAATCATATGTGATATAAGAAAGTAGAACAAAATAAAACACCCCTTTATTTTTTTTTTCCAATCACTGTGGGAAGGAAGTATTTGGAAGGATGAGGAGATTGTAGAACAAAGTTTTAAGTAAGGAGTAGCAGGAGAGACTAGTTTAAAGAGAACAGAGTAGGGAGAAAATTAGTTGAGGGGTAGAGACTCAGAGCGACAGGGGAGAAGTTCATTATGTCTATCTTGGGTAGAATAAGTCCGACATAGAGTTAGTGGACTTAAAGTGAAAACTGAGTAGAGGGGGAATAGCAAAGGAAGAAATAGATGATAATGATAACAGGATGAGATAGATGGTAATGATAACAGGATGAGGAAATCTTAGTCTGGGTTAGTACAGGGACATAGCCAGTGGCTAGTAAGACGTAATTTAAGTTTCTTTTTGAAAAGTGTAGTAGAGGAGAGAGAGGTAAGTTCAGAAGGAAGTAGGCTCCAGCTTTTACCCACTGCATTAGAGAAGAGGGAATCACCTGCTTAATTGTAGGGTTATGTATAGATGCCAGTAGTTTGTTGGCTGAGCGTAGATTTGTAAGATTGTTATATGGGCTGATAAGATTTGTGAGAATTGGTGTTTTACCTGGATAATAAAGGGTTTTATGGGTAATAATTAGTTGTTGAAATAAAATCTGATTGTGCTGTTCAAGCCAACCCATTTGATTCAGATTTTGGCAGTGGCGGGTTCTAAAGGGGAAGCCGGTAGCAAATCTGGCTACACTATTGTAGGAGATTGCAAGCTTGTCAAGGTTAGTTTTTAGTGTATATAGGAGAGGCATAAAAGAGAGTAGAGATAAGGTGGGTGTGGGCAATAGTAGTTCTGGCTGTGGGAGTAAGGAAGGGTTTAATTTTGTAGAGGGAGCCTAGTTTACGGTTAACTGATTTTATTGTGGAGTTGATATGAGTATCACAGTTAAGGCTGTGGTCAATAGTAACTCCTAAGAGTTTGGTAGAAGTGTCAGGAAAACAATCCCAGTTGTACCTGTGAAATACAGTGTAAGCCCCCTTAACTTCACAAACATATTATACTAGAAATCTGCCTTAACCTACTCTGATATCTGCTGAATCGTTTATTTCTCCAACCTATGAAATGTTATCAATTTTTACTATGTTTTCTTGACTACTCATGTAAATTGAAAGTCTGCTATACTTTACTATACTTTCACTACTATTATTCTGACTCAATGTATATTACTGAGAATCTACATGCATATCTGCAGCAGCATATTTGTTTTGTACTTATTCTTCTAAATGGAATGTAAATCAATGAGAATCCACATGCATTTCTGTAACATTATACTGTTGTACTTATTCTTGTATAATTATTGTACAATACTTTAACTGTGGAGCCTCCACTGAAAATGGGTTTCTGACCCAGTGGACTTTCCTGGTCAATAAATAAATAAATAAATAAATAAATAGTGATAGTATCCTACAATCATGGATAAAAGACTGCTTAAAATGTATAAGATACACCCTATACTGATCAACTACATTGCAGTGACCATGAAACAGTGGCAGACCACTTTGCAATTAAGCCATGATAAAGGACAGCTTATCATCCAGGGGACAAAAGTTCAAAGGGGGATATTCCTGGGTGACTCTCTGTCACCATTGCTATTCTGCCTTGCCATTAATCCAATAAGCTGTTTACTTAACAGCGTAGGCCATGGCTATAATTTGGCTCCTAGAAAACAACAGTGTTAAGACTTCTCATCTTCTCTTTGTCAATGATTTAAAACTGTATAGCTCATCAGATCAGGAACTGAAAGTACAGCTGCGGGCTGCCAAAACTTTTTCAGATGATATAAGTGTGCAGAAGCATCCTTTAAAGCAGAAAAACAGCAGCACCAGGAAAACATCAGTTTGGGGCAATAATGTTATATAAAAGAACTTGAGCATGAAGGAGCGTATAACTATTTAGGAATTGATGAAGGATCAACAATAAAACATGAACAAATGTGAAGAAAACTTAGTAAGGAATACTTCAGAAGACTTAAATTAATCCTGAAAACAGCGTTGGCATTTAGGAACAAAATCCAAGCTATAAACCAATTTGCTCTTCCGGTCCTAACTTACAGTTTTGGAGTGGCCTCAAAATGTGTTGGATAGATTAGATAGGAAAACAAGAAGGATGCTTCCTGCTCAACAATTTATTTTAAAAATCATTGATACCAAGATTATATATTCCCCATTCCAAAAGAGGGATGGACCGCATAGTAAAAGTTTTGAAACATGAGGAGAATAAATCTAAGATGACTTCTATGCTTAATCTAGCAGAAGCATATTGGCACCAAGCAGGAAATTAAATCAAACCAGAAGTAGATAAAAATCAGGTAGCAACTGAATGCACCAAAAAACAAAAGAAAGACTATAAAGTGAAGGACCAGATGAGAAGGCAAGAAATGTGGAAAAACATAAATATAGTTGCAGGTATAGAAAACTTTTGGAAGAGCTTCATGTTGATCAGGAACGAATGCAGGAATTGCTAAGGAGAGGCAAATTCAAACCAAGAGATGAATGGTTAATATTGGCAGCCCAAGACAGTGGGCTACATACACACTGATTTAAAAAGTGCATTGAACATGTGGGAGAAACAGTAAAGTGTAGGTTTTGTAAAACCAATTTGAAAATAGTCACACACCTCGTTGATGGTTGTGACATACTAATAGCAGAAGGACTTTATACTGAAAGACATAATAATGTGGCAAGACTGTTGCACTAGGGATTGTGCAAACATTATGGTATTGAAGTGGCCGAGAAACACTGGAAACATGAACCATAAAGGATAATAGAAAATGAAGAAGTTTAAATCACATGGGATCACCCATTGCTAATACTTCAAAAGATAGATGCTTGAAAGCTGGATATAGTGGTCCAAGAAAAGAAGACAAGAGTAGCATTGATCATTGAAATTGCCACACCCAGTGACTGCAGTGTCTTGTCTACAGAGAGACACAAAGTCACAAAATATCAGGATCTGCAGGCAGAAATGAGAGCAATATGGAAGAAAGATACCCAAACAGTTCTGATAGTAGTAGGAGCAACGTTTCTTATAAAAAAGAATCTATGATTGTATCTAGATATGTTACCAATCCATGTAACCCCATACGAATTGCAGAAGGAGTCATTACTGGGCACATTGCGGGTGCTGTGAAGAGCACTTTTGGCTGACATCAAAGATTGAAATAATACTAATTTCATGATCTTTAATTGTACTTTGACTTAAGAATGAGGTCCATTCCTGTCATGGTATTAAACACCCAAAAGATTTGGAAAAATTAAAAAAGGGTATTATCCTCTTCACCAGAATGTGAATTACCCTCCTTCTCTGCTAGTGCCTCAGACACCTAAAGCACTAAGTAATTCCGGGTCATCAGGGCTGAAATCAGGGCTTTGTCCATATATACTAAGTTCAGTTCAGTGAAATGAGATTCGATGAAATGAGTTTTCAGTAATTTGAGTTTTCAGTAAAGTGGTCAGGGTGAAATGAAATTTAGTGAAATGAGATTCAACAAAACAAAGCAGACCCATTCTAACAATACAGTACCTGACATTTATCAACATAAAACCAGACACACACACACGCACACACACACACACACACACACACACACACACACACACACACACACACACACACACACACACACACACACACACACACACACACACACTCTCTCTCTCTCTCTCTCTCTCTCTCTCTCTCTCTCTCGCTGTCTCTCTCTCTTTCTATTTATCTAACTGTTGCACACTAGCCTTACTCTTTTAATAAAACAAAGCATCAGCTATTGATATATCTTTATTTAATTATTGTTGCTAGAGCCAGAAGATGAATGCATGCTTTCTGGCAATGTACTAGTAACACATGAATGGTATATAAAGTCATAGGGGTCCCTTTATCCAAATAAAATTCATGAAAAATCCCGATGCAATTTGCTTTTATCATAAATCAGACTTTGTCTCTTACTTCTGCAAACATTATCCATATATTTTGGAAATTATACAACATTTTAATTTACAGTTCTACCAGAGTCTGCTGGATGAAATGCTTAGAATGGATACTGCACTGACAACTTGCACTTAAATTTCCCCGTTTCTATTATTTTTTTTCAGTGATGTCACAAAAAGTCTCTGATCCAGTGATGCTGGGAAAACACATTGTAGGTGCAGTATTAATAATAATGGTTGGCATAATTGGCCATCATGTGTTATACTGATCAGGCTACTGTCTTCTAACATCCATGTGAAGAAAGCCCCATGTTAAAGATATGAAGATGGAATAGTTATCCATCGTATCCCACAAGACATCTGTTTTCATCTAACATGCCAAACGGTATTTTTGTTAAGTCACTGGCAAATCAAAATGCATCAGCATTTTACTATATTTAAGGGAATGTAGGTTATTTTGTTAAAAGCAGAGCCATGTGAGTCAATTCAATCAAGAATGATAAACTGAAACATTTGGGAAATATTTTTCTACATGGGTTTCGAATTCTCCACGTTGATGCAGCTCCCTAACTAATATCAAGGTTCTAGAATCCCAAAGTAGTTTTAAAGTGGTATTTTGACTTGCCTGCTTCACCGGTCATCATCAGACAAACTGGATCAAATGATCTGATTCTCAGAGAAAAGACAGACCCCTGGATTTACTAATCTTCCGTGTAAGACCAGATTAGTCTTACACGGAAGTGCCAGAGTAAGAGTATGATGGAAGCGTGCCGTGCATATTAATGAGGGCGCACTGCCTCAACTCTAAAGCTTACACGGAGCGTGGACAAGTGTAGGGGGTGTGTCGGACAGCCTAGCAGTCCAAGAATCCATGCCCCTGCAATGAAGAAACGCTGTAATTTCAAGTTACATGAGTGAATCTGCTCACATGTGTACAATGTAACACTACACTCTCCCATATGTTAAACAACTTACAAAATTAAAAATAAAAATAATTTATTTTTCTTCCGATATAGCTGCCCGTATTTGCATGGGTTTGCGCGGGTTTGCCCATTGCTTAGCTACAGTTAGCAGCTTAGACACCAGAAGAGGATAATAAGAAAAATATATGCAAATTAAACAAAATAGCGATAGCTTAGTAGTTAGAGCCTTTATACAAAGAGGAGGCATTCCCAGTTCGAGTCTCACTACTGCACATTCCATTTTCTGTGGGAAATCTGTATACAAAAATATTTCCTGACATTTTTTATGTATAAGTTTTGTAAAAAGCATTGAAATGTTAACTGTAGTAGTGAATGAATTTTTTATATATATATATATATATATATATATATATATATATATATATATATATATATATATGAAGGTGAAATGGTTATGCATTCTGAGGCATGAGTACCCTATTTTATGCAATATAAAGCACTGCTAAGCACATTTTACCATGATTGAGCATATTTAAATACAATTGCGTGTAGCTGTGTACCACGCTAACCAGTGCATAGCTGTGCACCGCAAAGTCCGGCAACATCGAGCAATGTTGAGCAACGTTGAGCAACATTGCGCAACGTTGGGCAAAGTTGGGCAAAGTTGAGCAAAGTTGGGTAAACACGCTCACACCTGATTTACTGTTCCTTAACCAGTCAGGTCTGCCCAGCAGGAAAATAAAAAGCTGTGACAGGGCTCAAATTCAGGATACTGAGCACTATAGTCACAGTACTTAACCACTAAGCCATGACAGCATTTCACAAACATGCACTTTCAACAGACACATATCTATCAAAGAAATTTTAAACACTGCCAACATCAGCTAAGCAGGCGTGCCTACAGCTGAGTTTTTCCAAAAGTGGCCAATCACAAATAAGTGTGGGAAATTAGGCATATTTAAGCTCTACAGGCAGGAATATTTGTATAACTGATTGTAGCTTCCTTCTGCAGTTAGCATGGCTGGTGTTGGTTAAGGCACTCGATTTAGAGCACAACACTGGGGCATCCAGGAGTCCAAAATGATGGTTTGGCTCCTTGTCCACAATCATGAGGAAAGACTCCTGTGGGGCCAGTACCAGGGTACCCAATATAAAACGGAGGTCTGGAACAGTCTTGCCCATGATCTCACCAGTGCCACTGGTGTTCCTAGGACTGGTGAGCAGGTCAGGCACCATTATTCTGACCTGAAGTAACATAGGGAGGATCAACTGGACCAGTGGATCCAGGAATCCCGCATGATGCGTAATGCCCCAGTACTGAGTAAGTAGCCATCGTATTAAGTAGTTAAGAATTGCTATGCTTGTCTATACTATGGATAGGTATGTCTCAATATCACTGCATTTACTTCACAGCTGCAGGTGACCAGGCTATGAACCAGCAAGCCCATGAAAATAGACTGCAAAGGCTGCGTCATGAGGCAGGTTAGTAATTATTCTGCATGTACTGTTATATAAAATAAATGAGAGAGCCTTCTAAAAGTAATTTAACCAAATAAATAAAGGTGTAATAATCCTTTAATAAATGTATGATTCATGGAGTGTGTCTGTGTCATTTTCTTCGATATATTGTTGTACTGTTGAATTCTACAAATAGTAGTGTTGTATTAAGCAGTGTCAACCCACACTTGGGTAGGCCTATATAACATAGATGAAGGGAGTGCCAGTAGCTTGGATGCATATGTACAGCCCTCAACTGTTGGTTCATGGCCAGCATGTACAGGTTAATCTGGCACATGAGTAGCTTGGTATTGTGTTCCCCAGAAATGTCAGTGTGCTACCAGAAATGTAGGGAGCTCTTAACATATAACAGATACTTTCACCTGAACATATCTAGATAATTATATGAAAGTAGATCTGTCAGTGTACCATCTTAGCAGTAGTGTGTGTGAGCAACTCTCAAAATATGTTGCAGTAACATCTGCATCTTGGACAGTTTGTATGTAAGATACAGCTCATGTATATAATGATCTAGCAAAATCCAATTGCACAATATAAGGACATTGGGTAGTGTAATAATACATGTAAGGGACAAATAACTGCAGTTAATAGGAATATAGTGAAAACTAGAAGGATATATAAGTTGTTAATTGAGCTATCTTTTCCCACCCTACTGTATGTGCATAAAAAATGCAATCCCACACCTCAATCGGTATGTCATATCTCAAAACATTTGTTGGGACGTATGTCCTATTGGTTTATAAATATTTGCATTTATTTCTATGCATGTGCCCTGTTAAAATACCACAATATTGGTGGCCTGTTGCCATCAATTAAACCTGCATGCTGTTGTAATGTCCACTATTGTTCTATATATGCATGTGTTATGCTTGCTTTTCAACTGTTGAAAATCTGGTGTGTTGGTTTAATGGGAATACTTCTGCATGTTGTTATAACTAATTGGGAATGCTGTTGACTGTTACTAACCTATATCTTTATTAAACTCTCCAAAACATAGTTCGTATGGGAAGGCCGGTCCCAGCGGACCCACCTTTCCCACCTCAGCTGGCCATGCCACCTGGCACCAGCAGATCTGGTGCCCAGCCTGGGACCTCCTCCTCCATTGGCCCTGTGCCACCTTTGGGTGGAAGCACTGCAGGGAGGGGATGAGGCTTGACCCCCCCATGCAAGCATGGGCGGAGGGGCACCTATCACCCTTCGAACAGTCCGGGTTGTGGTGAGTAGAGAGATTGAATGTTCTATTGCAGAACCTCTATGCCAGCTTGAGGCCCGAATGGTGCAACTACTGGGTCAGCCTGCCCCTCCTACACAGCCCCCAGCAGAGCCACCCTCTGGGCCATGAAGGTGCAGTGGTGACTGCCCATGGGTGGGGATCTCAGTCCCACTGTTTCCATCTGGGGGCTCATGGGCTTGCGATTTCCAAACATCCCTCCCCATCAAAGGTGTTCACCCACCACATGTGTCATATACCGCCCCTGTATGCATCTTGTTTGTCTTGTCTGTTTACCTCCCCAACCTACCTCCCCAAATATACCTACTTCCCCTACCCCACATTCCACTCTCACCTGAAAAAAAAAGGGCAATCTACTCCCCAAAAAAAAAATTGCACCCCATACATAGCTGCCCATTTTGCACATATATCCACTGGACACATGAAATGTTATTTAATTGGCATTGCAACATACTTTGTTGTCCTCACCCCTCTCTCAGGGGTTGAAGTGTTCATATCAACCTCCAAATTGATTGCATATGCACAGCTGTTGCTGTTGAAGAAGTGGGCAGCTATGGACCTTCCCTATACCTGTCCTTCACATCACAAGATATTTTCCATACTGTCTTTCCCTCTTTGTGCCCCTTTTTCACCACTTTCCTATCTCCCCATTTTTCTTTTCTTTCAAAGAAATTACCACGGGGGTGAGAGGGAGTAAGCACTATTAAGCAGTAGTTAGCGGGTTTGCGCGAGTTTGCGCTTGCTTGTGCTTGGCTAAGTAATGCGCAGCATTGCACAAACCCACGCAGACCTGCTTACAACTGCTTAAAAGTGCCTTAATCACTCTGTATGTGAGGGCCCTTGTTCTGCTCAGGAGCAAAATAAAACACCTCTGTAAGTCTCGAACCCTGGACGTTGCTCACATTACACAACATGAAGTACCACTAAGCCATGGTAGATATACATAAGGTTGGTGCTTAAATAATTATATCATGCATCAGAATGAGTGAATGTAAAGGAAAATTAGGAATACCATACCACACAACTTGTTCTGTGGATGTTGACCAACAGTTGTGGGACTACATTACATGACTGTCATAAGAGAAGCAGCCATTCTAGCAGGAAATAATGTTACACCATTACTTTACAACCCCACACAGTATCACAGCACACTGGCATATCTGTTTAGGGCAGAGGCCATAGCTCTCAAATGTCCCTAATTTTCAGGGATGTCCCTGATTTTGACACAAATTTTAGCTCTGTCCCTCTGAATCCCTCCTAAAACTACTGACTTTGGGCAGAAAGGTGGTGAATTACACTTAATGAATAATGACAATAATTAAGAATTAGACACTTCTTTTACTTCAGAAAATGTGTATCAATTCATAAGCTCTGATTCTCTCAATGTTTCAACTTAATGGCACTAATATTTTAAAGGTGTTCCTGATTGTCCCTGACTTTTTCTTGACTTTTCCCTGATTCTGTTCAAATATGTACCTGATTGGTTGAAAGGTCTGGCAGAGTCAGAAACACAGAGGCATATTAGCCTTTCTGCTGTTACACACTGTGCAAATAGCTTTGGAAGGAGTTTCGGAAGCATACCCTTATGTAGGAATACAACACTGAAATACAAATGGATGTAGCCATGTACTGGTAGCAACCAACTGTAAGAATGCCATTGCTCTATTGCTGAAAAAACCTTTGTGGTGCACAGACAAAAAAATAGGCTATTCTCTGGCTATCATGTGGATAGGTCCACAGTTGGGAGTTACGTAGACAGACTACTTGCCTTGATAAACTAACATGTAGACAGCAACCCTGTAAGTCCAGCAAGATAAAATCCACACAATACTACTTACGCTCTCTGTACTTCTTCAACCCTACCCAAATGTAGAATATACCTGTGTGTGCAGGGTCTACCAAGGATGTAGGTAAGCATACTCACAGCACTGAAATGTGTCAAGTTTTTCTGAGCAGCTCGTGCTAATGTCAACACTAAAAAAGCACAAACTGTTTAGAACTGAGTAAATGAATATTCACAGTATAGCAGTTCAAAAACAATTCTTGTGCCAAAGGAATACATCTCTATAACTAGCTTGTATGGCAGTCAACTGTAACAGTTGAAAAGAAAGTACATCTTTCCATGTATCTTGGGGTAGCATTTTGAGGGGTGAGTACATTTTTACACTGACAAGTGGGTACTGGAAGCAGCAACATTAGGTCTGAGTACAAAATGTAAATCTCTGGCTACACCCCTGGCTTCTGGTATAATAACTATACCAACCTTCTGTCTTAAACAATGATCTCCACACCAAACAAGGATGATCTCTGTCTTGGAAAGCTGAAAGGGCCACGCCTACATGAGTTAGCAATTTATAGTACTGGGTTGCTATGACAGTGATTACTGCAATTACTACACAGCAGGATGCATGCAATTAGCAAATGGTGGCCACTAATTGGTGCAGAGTCCATCACATGCTCATGTGCAAATTCCTACAAAAGCAGGCTGCAATCTCTGCCAACAAACTCAATCACTCTATTGCACAGACTGACAGAAAGAGAGACAGAGAGAGAGAGAGAGAGAGAAAAGGAAAAAGAAATATTACCAAATTATACAAAGGAAAGATATGTGACACATATGTATTTACTGGCATGTAGTAGATGTTATTGAAGAATAGTCTACATAATGTGAAACATTCATATGTGGCAGCAGTACTTCTTTATGCACAGATGTTCTGCTTAACTACTGCTATGGACAATACTGTGTGTACCTGTGGGCAGTGGGACATACATGTGAAATATGTAGCTCAGCTTTAAATGTCAAAGATCTGATCCATGTTATCTGTGTTCTGTACAGTAGTGTGGCCAATGGCTGTTTTGGGGATTAGCGCTGACATTATATAAACATGGGTGTGACAGAAAAACACATGCATGATAGTCATATTAAAGAGTAGCTTAGCATTGGCAACTGTTGTAGCAGTCTAGTATGCTTATCTAGCATCTGTTGCCATATATACCCCCTAATGTTAGTCTGTGTTCATATGTGACACCTGTTTGTGTTGCAGCAAGGCCCAACCATTCAGCTATGAGGTCCAGGGACTTACAACAGTGTGGACCATGTGTGTGTATGCCACACACATACAGACAAATGTATATATGTGTCATATATATTCACATCTGTATATGTGTATAGAGCAGGGGACATATTGCAACTGTTTGCGAAGGGGGAGATATATATGTTGGTGAAGGTTAGTATGCGCATATCGTATGCAGGTTTTAGTGTGTGACAAACAAGACGGCATACAGTGCTGGTATATGACATGTGGTGGTTAAACAGTGTGGGTGGTTTGTTCAGTTAGCAATGTTGAAGCCAATAAGGCCTACTAAAGCTACCTGGGCTGTGAACACCTTCAATGCATTTATCCCAAGACTGTGTGATTTTATTACATTACTATACACCTTACATCCTTTGTATAATTGATATTCTCACTATGAAAGGTGAAATGTATATGTGCCTACATATATATGTATATATAGACAAATGGATATATATATATATATATATATATATATATATATATATATATATATATATATATATATATATATATATATATATATATATATATATATACACACACACACACACACATATACATGTATATATATATATATATATATATATATATATATATATATATGTGTGTGTGTGTGTATATATATATATATATATATATATATATATATATATATATATATGTAAATATATATATATTTATTTATATATACTCATACACACCTACATCTACTTGTTGCAATAACATCTCTGTACTGTTGACTGACTGTGATGGTCAATATGCTTGTGAATACATCAAAGATATGTATCTGTGGGATAGTTTCGTGGGAAACTGTTTATGTTATGGTATTATGGGTCCTTGCTTTGATCCTAGCAAAAGCTGTGTATTCTGTTGCTAGGCAGAACAAGTGCTATTGCATACAGTGTGATTAAGTCCCTTGGTTTTAACTAGGGTGTGTCATTGGTGGCTAAAGCACTACATCTATGATTATTGATTGGTACCGATGCTGAATGCAAATCCTGTGTGTACTGTAGTACTAATTGAAGTTCTGGGCCTGTACAGCCAAGTATGGTGTATGTCCATATCGTTTGCATCCACTGTTTTGTGTGGTCCCTGTATTCATCACAGATTACATTTCTCAAGATTAAGGTTGTGTAAGTATTGACACACAGTACTGTATAGTACACACTGAAAGCTTATCTGGGTTGTCATACCTTTGTGTCCTGCAATTATGTCTGATGTGTGTGTGGGTATATCTGTAACATGTCCTTTGACATATGTGTGGTAATACATATAACTGCATATCTAGCAACATTCATAGTGTACTACAGCAGTATGTGACCTTTATTCCCAATTGTGCACATATTTTGGCCACGGGTTTGGCATTAACAAGTTTTGTATAATTGTAATACATTTACTGGACCTTACACTGATTGTGATGGATGATATATTTCTTTACACATCAGCTTAATGTATGTTTGCTGTGGTTAGGTGGTGCATCGTGTTGCATACAGTGTGCCAGGTACTCTTGTATAGTCTTATATAGTGATTTTATTTTGTTGCTGTGTAGAACATGGTTCATTAGATAGAGAGTGAGTAAGGCACTTTCAAGCAGTTGTGGGGTGAGCAGTGATAAGTGGCAGTTACAGTGTTTCACTCTCGGTTAGCTTATAGGCTGCTATATATGGCAGTTCAGTGATATTTGTACTGCATAATGTTAAATGTGCCATATGACTTGCTGAGACATATTTTTGTATTTATGTCTTTCAGGGATCATGGCCCACCACAGGAACCTGAGTTAATGTAGTGCTGAAGATGATATCATTGCTAGCAATATGATTCAGCACTACCATTTCATGTTCTCACGAACCAGCCAGGACCAACAGGAGCGTACTGCAATGTGGCAAGATGTTGTCCGCAGGGTCAATGAGATAGGCCTGCATAACTGGACATATGAGCAGGTACGCCACCACTGTAGTGATCTTCTTAGACATGCCTGTTAGTGTGCCGCTGATGTACGTAAACAACAGCTTGCAACAGGGGGTGGTGTTAATATCCACCCCCCCTCACCAGAGTGGAAGAGCTGCTCATGAGCCTGGTGGCACCTGCCCAACAGCAACAGCAGCAGACACACACCATGATGGAGGTTAGAGCCTCCCAGCAAGCACACATGGAGCATGCAGGTAACATGGCATATCTGTAAACTACTGTTATCTGTATTGGTAAATCATGCATATGTGAGATGTGGAGTGTGTCATTCAAAGATGTGGAGCCTGTGGTTGTGCAATACTGATCATTTGGAACATAATCTGTAGCCCTGTGAATGTAAACTGTTGTACTGTAAGATTGCAAACACACAGTAGCAATGCCACAGTTGTGGCCTCTGACAAACTGTCTCATCTCTATGTAGGTACCTCTGGGGTGACATCAAGGCAGTGGACAGATGCTGGTGAGTGTGTTCTACATTTATTATTGTAAATAAAAAGTGCATGTCATAGTTAAGGTGTAGGCCATGTACACATGTAACACACCTACCCATGATGCATGCTGTGCCTGTTTGGTGTAAGAGCATGCACATCTCACTAATGTGATTAGCTGCCTCAAACACATGCAATACCCAGACCATCTCAAACAAATGTGGCTAGACTGTAGTGACCATTGGATAGGCACAGTTGATACTCAACATGCACATAACATACACATCTATGTCATACACAGAGCATTTTAACATGCTACACATAAAGGATTCCCAAACCCTCTGTAAAGACACACTCCAGTATCCAAAATCTCATCCACACATTACACATAATATACCTGAAGGGTAGAGGCCTATCCTGGGGACATTTAAACATTCTGCAACACACTACACATTCATGTCAGGGAATGCTCCTTATTGGCCTCCTTACAAACTCACATAACAACTGGTTGTGAAATGGTGAATCTAGCCAAGGTAGTACAGTTCCAGCACAACATGATTAGTGCTGGTTTGTGAAACATTTGTAGCCTTGAATGACCACCTGATGCTTCATGATGATGGCCTATGGTACTATACCCCATCCAGTTATTGTAACCACAGTACTACACATAGCTGTCATTGCTACACACCATAATGATGCATGTGTGCACACATATGCACCTCTAAACAGTATGTATACCAATCACCATTTGCACAACTGACACATATATGTCTTGTGATGCTATTGAGTGGCTAGGTCATATGACACATATTGGGTATGTGTAGTGTTTAAATATGCAGTTGTGCTTTAGCATGCCATGTCATGGATGAGACTGGCATGTGCACAATATGAGCTACACTCACCATAAGTACCTTAGATTGGGTATGTGGCTGAATGGTATTCCATCAATTATCCATGCACCACTGATGATGTTGTGTGAATACTCATCATGCATGTGCTAAAAATGTGTCCACAATTATTTGCTAAAGACACAGAGGCTGTAATCAGCATTGGATACCTATCTGACACACAGGTACACATCCATCAATGGTATGTACACCTGTGAGTTATGGTGCACAGTACATCACAGGGTTATGAATACCTGCACAGCAATGTTGTGTCCATGTATGCATTGTGTTCCATGGAGAGGGCCATCACCTAATAACAAAACACATGCATCAAAGCCATGTATACTGTTAGTAACAAGGACTGACTACACTTGCACTGCATGCTGTTGAACAACACATGTCCTGCATGCTGACATGTGTGATATGACTGTTTTTATTGTGATACTGTAACCCACCATCACCTGCTATTGTGTATGTTCTGTGATTGATGGTGTTGTGTGTGTGTGTCTGCTTTTGGAAGGAGTGCAGTTTTGTGTGTGTGCATGTGTGCATTTGCGCATGTGCGCATGTGTGCATGTGTGCATGTGTGCATGTGCGCATGTGTGCATGTGTGCATGTGGTCTGAAGTCATGTTCACATCTTAAACTGTGTTTCCTGTTTTCCTCTCACAGGTGGTGAGGAGGGGCTGGTTCAGTACAGCAGGAAACCTGATGTCACTGAGACAGACAGTGATCATGAGGATAGGTGTGTTAAGGCACAGGCAGGTTTGTTAGGGTCTGTTGTTGGGCCACCAATTGATAGTACACAAGTCTCCACCCCATCCATGCACACAGTCATACTGCCTGTACATCCATCATCACCATTGCCCTTAGCTGAGGGACAGTGTATGATTGGCACTGGCCAGGACAGTGTGGTATCTATGGCACATGTATCAGGACATAGCAGCCATAGCCAGATGTCTGGAATGGTACCACATAGGCAAATGCCCTGGGGTTTTCATCAGAGCACTGCTGGTCATCATGCCCCTGGCAGACATGCCACACCTCTTTCTGCCACATGCATGTTCCAGGCTGTCATGGAGGCACAGACACAAATGGAGCGGTACACCAGACAGGGGCTAAGGGCACAGAGGGCTCATTACACCTCTGTAAATGACAGTATCTGTGACCTAACAGGTGCCATACATAACTACACTGAGGTCATAGATAGATGTTGGGCTGAGACATTGGATGTCCTCCACAATGCCATGTCCATGTGTCAGTACAGTGCGAGACGGTTGAGACTTTGATGTGGACGTATGCCAGCAACATCACCAGCTGGAGGTCACCATGGATGTCCAGCAAGTCACAGCCGCTCCAGTAGTGCCAGTACCAGCCCCAGCAATGTTGGGAGGGGGCTGTCCATAGACCATCCTAGCAGACCACATGCACGTGGCTCTGGCCAGTTCCAGCAGGGACCTGGATCCAGTGGACATTTGTCAACCTCTACAGATAGTACCCAATCTGGATTAGTACCTGATACTGTCTGTAGCATCCCTGCCAGGCACAGGTTCTGTATCCGTGGCCAGAGATGGTGATCTGTAAAGCCTGCCAGGTACAGTCTGAAGCTGTCTCACAAATGCCTGTATATGGCAGCCACATGGTGGAACTGTGTGCATGCAGACACACACACATAAACCAGAAACCTAGGGCAATCACATACCTGCACACATGACATTAACATTGGCCCAGAACAGTAGTCATGGCCCTCACACACACACTCACACACACATGTCAATTGTATGGCTCAGTGTAGGCCTCTGGCAAACCAACAACACACCCTGTGCATATGATGAACCTGTGCCACATCCTGTCATCTGTAACATTGATGCAGGAACAGGCTAACATGGTGCTGATGCACAGGGTGACTTTAGTAAAGTATAGCAAAGGTTGGATGTGTAGCATGTTGTCAGCAGTAAAGTGTAATGATATCCTTGAAGGTGTAGCTGAGCAGGCATGATGCATTAAAGCTGTAATTAGCAATGTTGTATTGCTTTCACCAGTGTTTATTCCAATTGTGTTTTGTTTATCCATGTGCCACTTGGCTGATGTGTGTAGTTGTGTCAGCATGTGTTATACAGTGGACAGTAAGTGTGGGGTGTGTGCAACACACGTTTGCAGGTGTCCATTTGTGAACATGGTGGAGGTGCACTGTCTGCATGTACATGCATATTGGACACATGGGCAGGGTGACATGCCCTGTATTGGCCAGTGTTAACACTCAATAGTTTCTATTGGTGGCCAGTATGCATTGTACTACACACATTTTGGAACTTGAGTACTCATGTGTGTGTATGACATGGGTTGACACTGTGCTGTGGGTGATGCTGTTGTTGCTATCTGTCATTGGTTTGCATTACTAAGGTTAACACTGTCCCAGGTGCATAATCCTTTAGTAATGCAGACTGTTCACCTACATACAGGGTTGCATGGACCGTGCTATCACAAACACAAGAAATTCTCACTTATACAGTAAAAGTGCATTAGTCTCATGGACCCCTGCCATAAACTAAATATATAATAGAAGGTGTGAAGTTGTACCAAAAAAGAGTTACATACCAAGAAGGGATAACCTCTCTGTTCAGTATCATTGGGAAAATATAAGCCCTCATTAAACATACCAGGCAAGCTTCAAAATACAAAATGGCAAGGATTCCAAAGACAACACTAAAGCTTTCTTTAGTGTTGTTTATAATCTACAGGGGAAATCTCAGATTGGGCCACAGTTAATGTAAATGGTCACAAAGTACACTTATCTGACTGACATTACCAATTTCTTGTCAGACAGTTTGAATGCGGATTTCACCACCTTGTTGTTACACAAGGGCCACATTTCCAGACCTGAAGAATGTAAAACCTGATGAGTCACAGACACTCTAGTTAAAACATCTCTTTACCAAAGTCCAAACCACAGTGGCAATGGTACTGGACAGTGTCCCTGCCTGTGTCATACACAAGCTGACATATGAAGTCACCACTCACCTAAACACTCTGTCCAGATGCAGCCTCTATACAGGTTACATACTTGTGGAATGATGCACGGTAATGGTGTTCACAGTCCACAAGGGTTGAGCTACAACGTCTTCTTCTTCTCCTTTTGGATGCTCCCATTAGGGGTCGCCACAGTAGATCATCTGTTTCCATTTCTTCTTGCCCTCTGCATCTTGCGCTGTCACACCATCCACCTGCATGTCCTCTCTCACCACATCCATAAACCTCATCTTAGGCATTCCACTTTCCCTGTTACCTGGCGGCCTTAGCATCTATTTCACAATATATTCTGCATCCCTCCTCAGCACATGTACAAACCAACTTAATCCTGCCTATCTGGCTTGGTCTACTAACCTTCAAACCTGGGCTGACCCTCTAATATACTTATTCCTAATCCTGTCCACCCTGGTCACACCCAGTGAAAATGTTAACATAAATTGATTAAGGGTAGAACTACAACAGATCCTGGAAACTCTCACCCTATAAGCCAGACAAATGTTATCTGGAAGACTATGGAGCACAGCATTATGGAACTCATTAACAGAGATGTTATGAACCTGCAAATACTGCACCATACCCACTTAGGTTCTCTAAAGGCCAGATCATGGCTCCTACACCTAGTAGACTTCAAGCCGATTAACAAGGCTATAGGTGAGGGAGGGGAGGTCCACACAGCCATGCTATAGCTCACCAGCAATTCATACCCATCCACATTCTGGTATTATACATAACCTCAACAGACTGACCATAAATGATTGTTAGATGATGGATTGACAACTGACACACAGATGTAGGACACACAGTAACATTTGCAGCCTCCATGTACAATTCTATGCTAGTAATAAGCGGTATTCACCTGCACTCAGTCCTGGGACCACTCCTGTTTGGCATATAGCTTTCTTAGATACAAGCAAACACAGTAGGGATATGTCTGCCCACGTTTGATGAAAATGCATACTGTGGGCTATACTTTATTGTCCAGATGACACACACATCCTCCAAAAGGGTATCATAGAGACAGATACCTGGTGTCAAACTCATGCTGTAAAGCTATAAGCCAAATAAAGCATAGTTATCCACTTTTAGAAAACAAAGTATCCCTAGAGTACCACTTAGGTAGTAGCCCCCAAAATGTGGAACAGGTACTAATGTATACATATTGCCATGTGTTTAGTCATCTCTCCTTTGATAATCACATTACGAAAGGGTTTTGGAAATCCCTCTGTGGAGCACATAAGCAATAAAGGGTTTGCATGCAGATCCACAGAGGTTGTTGCACACTTATAATGATTAGTCATCTTTGCCAGAAGTTGCTTGCTTTGGAACAGGATTCAAATATACCTCAAGTATAAACCCTCACTCACACTCTTCAATAGAAACCATGATGAGTGGTTGTGAAACAGAAGACATAGCCCAGGGATCACTGCAGTGGCTAAGCTTGTCACAAGCATACAGAAGTGACCTAAGGTCTGGAAAGTGCCAGCACGCTCTGACAAAGATAACAGATTCTTGCATGGAGAAAGCAGAGTACCCACCTATGAAAAAATTGAGGTCAAATGTATGTATATGCCTTTGCCCCTCAGCTACCTTACATGTGTAATGCACATACAGTTGCAATTGTGATATGTCATACACTAGAAAAATCAAAACCCACTGCACATTGACCA
The DNA here is from genome assembly GCF_019279795.1 of Protopterus annectens. Lineage (NCBI taxonomy): Eukaryota > Metazoa > Chordata > Ceratodontiformes > Protopteridae > Protopterus > Protopterus annectens. The sequence goes on along the minus strand of NC_056734.1, from coordinate 768,119,605 downwards.
GCAGTGTCCCACACTCTCACACACAGTCAGCAAGTGTGAGATTCAAACACCTTCATAACTATATTATGACATCACAACAGCATGCATTTACATGTCGCACTATACACACTACTGGGATTGCACCATTCCACAGGTATATTTGTAGGATGATGACATCATCAGACTTGACAAAGATGAGTATACCATTTTTAAGGGATGTGAGTAGTCTCCAAAAAGGTTACTCCTCCCCGGAGAGAGACACACACAGTTGACAAGTGCAGGAATCAAACCCCTACCTAACTGCATTGTGATATTACAGCAGTATGCATTTACATGACACGCTATACATATTACTGGGGTTGCCTTTTTCCACAGGTATATTTGCAGGATGGCGACATCATCAGACTTGAAAAAGATGAGTATACCACTTTTAAGAAGTGTGAGTAGTCTCCAAAAAGGTTGCTCTTTCCCTAGGGGGGCACACACACTCATTTGGCAAGTGCAGGATTCAAACCCCTACCTATCTACATTATGATATTACAACAGGATGCATTTACACAACTTGCTATACACATTACTGAGATTTTATTTTTCCACAGGTATATTTGTAGGATGGTGACATCATCAGCCTTGACAAAGATGAGTATACCACTTTTAAGGGGTGTGAGTAGTCTCCAAAAAGGTTGCTCTTCCCCAGGGAGACACACGCACACAGTTGGAAAATACAGGATTCAATCCCCTACCTAATTACATTATGATATTACAGCAGAACACATTTACACAAAGCACTATACACATTTCTTGGGTTTCACTTTTCCACAGGTTTATCTGTAGGATGGTGACATCATCAGACTTGACAAAGATGAGTATACCACTTTTAAGGGGTGTGAGTAGTCTCCAAAAAGGTTGCTTTCTCCCCAGGGAGAGACAGACAGACACACACACACACACACACACACACACACACACACACACACACACACACACACACACACAGTTGGCAAGTGCGGGGTTCTTAATCCAAACTAAGTACGTCTTTACACTTCAGCAAGCAATATGGAGTTACAGGGTGCAATACAGACATCACTTGCTGACCGTTTGCCCAAAGGTTTTTTTTCAGATTTGCTAACCTCAGCAGACTTATCATACTAGGTGTATTGTGAGTGTATTGTATGCATAGACCATGACCATATCATATATGGGTTGATGCACCACATGCTGGCACACACAGCGTCAAACCAGTGGCTAAGCTCTGTCAACCCAATACTGGACAATACAGTCAAGAGGAGTAGGGTCATACAACCACAACACCAACAGTCTCACATAGACCTACAATATAAGCACCAGCAAAAAACACACATAAATACACATTACCATACTCGGAGAATACAAATATCCATCTGAAGAAGAGAGAGTGTCCTCCGAAGCAGACAAGCAAGCAACATGCACCTCCAAGCACACGCCAGAAAACACATAATACACCAAAGCAGTGTGCCTCACAACAGGCCCTAAGGCAAAACAACATACCCAACACACTAGTAATAGGTGACTCCATAGTCAGGCACACAGATGTTCCACTCACTCGGATGGACAAGGGGAAGGTTACTGTCAGTTGTCTGTCAGGTGCTATGATCCACCACATAACACAAGCACTTACATCACTCCAGAACAGGTACATATATGACGTGTTCTTTGTACATGTCATTGTGAATTATCTGAGACATATCTCCCAGGGCAACATGACAAGAGATATATAGTAGCTCTATGATCATGTAGCCCAGGCTGGTATGACCCTGACCTTGAGTAGCATCTTACCTTCACCTACATGATACTGCAATATAACAGAAAGATAATAAACTTCAACAATTGGCTGAGCTTCTGGTGTCATTCAAAGGGGATCTAGTCTCTGTCTACCTGTGGTGATATGATAGACAAGCCTCATTGCTTCGCTAGAGATGGTTTGCACCTTTCACCCCTATGCTTCTGAATACAGGCCAAGGCTCTTGCTGTCCCCATATTACCTTTTTTAGGCAAGGCTCAATGGTTCATAGGTTCATAGGTAGGTACTACTCTATCGGCCCCGGGGCTTACTCAAGCCCAGCCAAAAAGGTACCCTGGCTTTTGCCACCCAAGAAATTTATTTTCCTGTGCCACTGTCAAGCAGAGACACAGAAGTGATCCCAGGGGTGAATTTGCTATTTCCCATCCAATCATCAAGATTTTTCTTGAAGAGTGCTAATGAGAAGCTTTGTTTGATATAGATAAGTAGTTTATTCTACAGTATGGGAAGTCTCTGGGACAGGAATCTATCCCTCCGGCATGTTCTGTTTATTGTGGTGACAAGGTTTAGGTCCCTAGAGCATGTAGCTCGGAGGGATTGGGATTTCTTTAAGTGGAGCATGTCCAACAACTTTGGGTTTGACATAGCTTTGTATGTTAGGCAGAGATCACCTCTGAGTAGGCGATATGCGACGGAGTAAAGCTGGAGTTTTTTGAGAAGGTCTGTGTAGGGCATGTGTTTGATGCCAGTAATCCTCTTTGTGAGGTATTTCTGCGGCCTTTCCAGTTGTTGTAGATGTCTTGTGAGGTACATACCAAAAGGGGTATTGTACTCTATAATGGATCTAATGAGTGATGAGTAGAGGGGAACAATGACCTCTTTTTTTCTGGATGAGAAACCTTTTGTGATGAGGTGTGCCACGTAGAAGGATTTCCTGACTACTGTGGCGATGTGATTATCAAAGGAGAGATTACTGTCCACCTGTGTCTCAAGGTCTCTTATCACACTTTCTGTGTTAAGTATACTACCGCCTATGTTGTAGTTCATGGGTACAGAGTTTTTACCAAAGGGGATAACAATGCACTTTTTGGCATTGAGCTTGAGGCTATGGCTTTGACACCAGGCATCTATCTCAGTGAGGCCCTTTTGTAGGATATCCACATCATTAGTAGTTTCGATTATGACTCCTAGTTTGCAGTCATCTGCAAACTTAATTAGCCAAAGACCTTCTGTGTTAGCCTGTACTTCAGAGAAGTAGATACCAAACAGGACAGGACCCAGGACTGAACCCTGTGGTACTCCAATTGTCACTGGTCTGAAGTCGGATTTGGAGTCTGCTACTTTCACAGTGTGGGTTCTGTCAGTGAGCCAGTTGGCAACCCATCTTGTGACATAGGGATTTATACCTAGTTTAGTGAGTTTATCTATAATTCCAGAGTGGGGGGTGGTGTTGAAAGCCTTGGCAAGATCTAAATAGGCTGTGTGAACCACCTTACCCTTGTCTACGGCTTTGGTGACTGCTTCAAAGAAGTCTTTCAGGTTTAGGAGACATGATCTGCCTTTTACAAACCCGAACTGGTTAGGGTCCAGAGTTTGGAGATTACCAATGTCTTTGTTTATAAGTTCCATGATGATATGTTCCATGGCCTTGCAGATCAGGCTCATCAGGCTAATGGGGTGCTAGTTCCTGGGGTCCGTGGTGGCTCCCCCTTGTGCAGTGGGATAACCGTCACTGTGCGCCATTCAGCAGGCACAAAGCCTGAGGTGAGGCTATGACTGAGCACGGTACTTAGGTGTGGTGCCAGTTCTTTCTGTTGTTAATGTAGAACGCAGCCGGGATGTTGTCTGGTCCCATGGATGCTGTGTTCCTGGCTTTGGAGAGTGTGGTTTTTACCTGTGCAGCCGTGATTACAGGAACTTTGCATTCTTCCGGTATAGAGATGGGCTCTTTAATGGGTGAGAGGGGGCTAAAGCTAGCACTGAACCTATCTGCCAGGATGTTGGCAATATCAGTTGGGTCTGTATATTTAGTGCCATTATGCTGTAACTCAGAGCAGATCTGAGTGTTGCCATTGAGATTCTTGATATAGCTGTAGAATGCTTTGTGGTTGTCTTTAGAATCAGTGGCAATTTTTTTTTCGTAACTAGCTTTGGAGGATTTTATCAGGGATTGCAGCTTCTTACTGAGGCTGACCAGGGAGCTCCTCCACTCATGGGATTTTTAATCTCTTTTGCAACAGTTTCTTCCTTCTGTTGTACAGTTTGTTTATGGCAGGGGACCACCAGATTGGCTTCCATTTTTTGGAGGATAGCATCCTGGTCCTGTTTGGGATAGCATGATCCATGCACTCATGTAAGTGCTTATAAAGTGCAATTGTGTAGGATTCAGTAGTTGTAACTGTATTGTCCATCTGCATGGGTGTCATGAAGTTCACCATTTCTGTCTTAAGAAGCATGAAGTTGGCTTTGGAGAGATATTTTAACATGGTTTCATTAATGGGGGGTGGGGGCAGAATGTGGCTATGTAGGGTAATTAGCTTAAGGTCAGATCGGACAAATGAGGTGTTGACTTCAGGTGTGGAACACCGGTTACTCAGGACAAACCAAACCCCGTAACCAACACAAATAACCACAGAGTGAGCTAAATGCTACTCATTGCCAGAAGTCTCAGCCTCCAAATGTACACACTCGAGGCACTTCTCAGTATGGAGAATATTGATATCTGTGCAGTAACAGAAACCTAGTTTATGGCTCCAGAGAGCACACCAGCACTACCAGGATACTACTCATTCCATACCTTCCAGCATCAGAACCTGGATCATAGGACATAGGATGAGGATGTATCCATATTCATCAAGGATACCTACACCTCTCTCTACATCCTCTGTACAGGATATGTACCCATAGAATGTTGCATGGCAACATTCTTCCTACTCCACAGGGGTGGGGCAACAAAAGACCCTTGGCATTCCCGCTCTATGAGCCTGACAAGTATGATCTGCAAGGCAATGGGGCCAATCATAATGGAAGTCAACAATAAAGACATTGGGAACCTTCATACAGTTGAGCACACCCAGTTTGGCTTCGTCAAATGCAGATCATGCCTCCTGAACTGGGTGGATTTCTTTGAGACAGTTACCCAGGCTACAGATGATTGAAAGGAGCTCCACACAGCCTACCTATACCTCGCTAAGGCCTTTAACACCATTCTCCAGTCAGGTATCATAGATGAACTCACCATCCTGGGCATAAATCCATACATCACAAAATGGATTGCAAACTGGCTCACAGATAGATCCCACAAATTAAGAGTTGCTGGCTACATGTCAGACTCTAAACCAGTAACAACTGGTGTCCCCCAGGGTTCAGTCCTGGGGCCCCTCCTGTTTGGTATATACTTCTCAGAAGTACATGCCAACACAGGAGGGTTGCGGTTGACTAAGTTTGCTGGGAACTGTAAAGTGTTTGCCATAATAAATTTCCCGGATGACACAAATATTCTCCAGAAGGGACTCTATGAGACAGATGTGTGGTGTCAGAATCATGGCCTCAAGCTCTGTGTGAAAGAATGCATAGTAATCCCCACTGGGGAAAACAAAGTACTCACAAACTACCACATAGGTGTTACCCCCTAAAAAGTGACAAGGTAATAAGGGATCTGAGGACACAAGTAGATAGTCATCTTTCCTTTGACAACCATGTTGCCAAAGTGATTAGGAAATCCTATGTGGCCCACCTTATCAACAAAGGTTTTGCATCAGGATCAAAAGAGGTAGTGGTGGCCCTATACTCTTAAGTCATCAGACCCATCATTGAGTACAATGCACCATTTTGGATGTACTCGACTAAGCATATCCAGCAGTTGGAGAGACCACAGAGGTACCTCACCAAGAGGATTACTGGCCTCAAACAGCTGTGTTATGCAACACAACTGGTAAAACTAAATCTGTTCTCCGCTGCGTACCGCCTACTCAGAGGCACACTCTGCCTAACATACAGAGCCATGTCCAACACATAACTGTTGAACATGCTCCATCTAAGGATAACAAAATTGAGTTGCACTACACACTCAAGGGATATGAGCCTCATCACAACAATGAATACAACATGCTGGTGGGATAGAGTACCATCCCAGAGACTTGCCTTACTGTGGAACAGAGTCCCAATGTACATCAGACAGAGCCCCTTGCTGACACTCTTCAATAGAAACCTTGATGAGTGGATGGGTAACAGACAATTCACACCAGGCATCACATCAGCAGCCCTACTAGAAAGGGGCTTAGGGTACTAACTATTAGAACTAGGACTTAGGAGATTAACCAATGATGTGGTGAAAGCTGCACAACTTGCCTAGGCTAATATATGCCTTCATGAAGATAGTCTACTACATACCTATGAACCTATGTGACAGGTACATGTCTACAGATAGTAGATGTGTACTTCATTGTACAGTCATGTTGTACAGCAGGCACATGCACCACATACACTGTAATGCTTACAGATACTGGTGTGCACCTCATGTCTTTTGTGCCTTTGAGATGTGTGCTGGGTGGGACAGTCCTGGATGGCTCCCTATCATAGTCACCCTCTTACACACATCTCTGCCCATCCATCTTTGGCTTATTATACTGTGTTCCCCCTACATATATATATATATATAGGTACATAGGTAGGTAATAGGCTATCTGTCTGAAGGCATATATTAGTATGGCCAGAGTGTGCAGCTATCACCACACATGGGGTTAGTTCCCTATGCCTCTGTGTAGTAGAGCTGATGCAGTGATCCATGGTGTGACAGTTCAGTTTCACATACACTCATCAAGGCTCCTCTGGAAGAGTGTCAGTGAGGACTCAGCTTAATGTAGGTTGGGAGCTTGTTCCAAAGCAAGGGAAGTCTGTGAGTTAGTAATGTATCCCTCCAACATGTTCTATTTATTGTTGTGATTATTATATCCCTAGAGCATGTGACACAGTGAGCTTGAGTTTACTTCAGATAGAGCATGTACATCAGTTCTGCATTGGACATGGACCTGTCTGTTGGGCAGAGATTGCCTGGGTAGACAGTATGCAACAGAGTACAGACTGAGTTACTTCAGTCTTGTTGCATGGGGCAACTGTTTGAGGCCAGTAATCCTCTTGTTGAGGTACTTCAGTGGTCTTCCTGGCTGCTGAAGGTGCCTAGTCAGAGTCATCTTAAGTGTGTCGTGGTACTCTCTGATGGGTCTGATGACTGATGAGTAGAGGGAACCTCCTTTGACCTACATGCAAAGACTTTGGCAATTTGTGGGAACACATAGCATGATTTTCTAACCACTTTGTGAATGTGTTTCTGAAAGTAGAGATGACTATCCACGTGTCCATAGATCCCTTATTATTACCTCCATATTTAGGGTGTTTGCACCTATATGGTATTTGTATGACTGTAGCTCAAGGCCATCATTTTGACACCACATCTGTCTGACTGAGACCCTTTTTAAGGATGTCTCTGTTGTCCCAAACATCGATTATGACAACCTTTTTTCAGTCATCCACAAACTTTGCTAACCATAACCCTCGTGTGTTTGACTGTATTTCTAAAAAGTATGCACCAGACATGAGGGGTCCCAGGACTGAGCATGGGGGACAGCTGTTGTTGCCAGCTTACAGTCCAACAGGGAGACCACAATTCTTACCTTGTGGGATCTATCTGTGCCCCAGTTAGCAATCCATCAGATGACATACATGTTTATCCACAGGCTGTTGATTTTGTAGATACAACATGTGTGTGGGATGTTGGAAAAGGGCTTTTCAAGGTCTATGTAGGCCATGTGGAGCTCATTTCATTGACGTATGTCCTGGGTAACTGCCTTGAAAACTGTCTAGCAGGTTTAGGGACCATGATCTACCCCTGACCAAACCAAAATGGGTAGGGTTGGGTGTTTGTAGGCTCCCAATAGCTCTGTTTATGAGTTCCATAATGATGGCCTTCATGGCCTTGCAGATCAGGCTTATTAGGCTTATAAGACAATAGTTCCCATGGTCTGTTGTGCACCAACACTTGTGGAGTGTGCCAAACATTGCTGTAACCCATTCAACAGTTTCATATCCTGTACAGAGGGTGAGTCTCAACAGACTGTTCAGATGCAGGGTCTGTTTGTTTTGGAGTTCACATATGACACAGCCAGGGACACCATGTCATCCCATAGACACCATGTTTTTAGGCTTGGATAGAACTGTTTAACCATTGTATATGTGATTTCTGGCTTTTCACAATCTCCAGGTATGGTAATGGACCCTTTTGTCAGTGAGAGGGGGTAAATATGTATGAACCTATCTGACAAGATGTTGGCAATGTCAGTCATGTACATGTATTCATTTACACTTTGCACTGACTCAGAACATATATGAGTTTACATTGATATTTATGACATAGCTAAAGAAAGCTTCATGGTTCTCTATGGACTCTTTGGCAATATTTTTGCCAGAACATGGCATGGATAATGTTAGGAGTGCTCATTGTTTCTTGATGATACTGATCGGAGATTTATTGATCTTCTTTGGATTTTCACTTTCTTTGAACAATTTAAGTACTTGTATTACATAGTTTGATTATGACAGGGGTCCAATATATTATATGGGTCTGTTTTCATATCACTGTGTGCGCAAGGCAGGATTGGTGAATAGTGACATGTGTCTGGAGTAATAACTACAACTGCCAGGTATGTGTGGCCCACTGCTGCACTCAGACATGGCCTAAATGTGTGAGCATGCTCAGTATGACCTTTCAGTATGTTGTTGACTGACATTTGCTTCATTTGTTTAAGTGTGTGAGCATGCCCAGTATGACCTTTCAGTACGTTGTTGACTGACATTTGCTAAATCTGTTTAAGTGTGTGAGCATGCCCACTATGGGCATATATATACTATATATATGTGTGTGAAAATTCAAGTTGGTTTTTACTTCAGGGCTCACTTTGGGTTGTACATCGACAGGAAGCACGCTGTGCCTGCAGGGCTTCCATGAGTCAATTTGCATAGACTTATCAACATTTCTACATACAGGGGGGACAGCTATTATTTGTACATTTCTACCCGGGAGGGCACACCTGATTGCTACTGTGGGTACACATAGGATGAGGGGTACACCTGACACTTATACACATTTGCTAGGCCTGCACTGCTATGTCAGGTACTTCATTTCAGTCTGTACTGTTGCCTATCATACTGGCTTGAGGCATACCACTGTACTACAGACCTTAGCTTCCAATTACACGCATATTAGTTTGTGACTTCATAGCCTACCCAACCCATATCACACTGCCTGGTCTGCTGTTATCTGTCTGCATAGGCCTGGGGGGAGGTTACTCATATGCCTCTTCAGAGGGCATGATACAGCATTTGTTTGTGTTTGCATTTGTCTACAATTGTCCTGCTGGCTGTGACTGTTAGGTATGTGACCCCCTCAACTGGCATGTGTGAGTGACTTAAGTTGTGTCTGTGCCATTGAAATACTGTCATGGCTTAGTGGTTCATTACTGTGATTATGATGCAGAGTATCCTGAGTTCGAGCCCTATCACTGCTTTTTATTTTCCTGCTGGGCAGACCTGACTGGTTAAGGAACAGTAAAGCAGGTGTGAGCGTGTTTACCTGACTTTGTTCGACTTTGCCCAACGTTGCCTGTTGAAGGCTCTCAGTCCACTCCAACAAACAACTGCAAATGGTTATAAATAAATTTATTGTAAGAGCTTTCGCTGGTAGAAAATTCTCCAGCTTCTTCAGACAAAAACCTTTTTACCATAAAATACACTTTTAAAAGTACATTTGAAAACCAGGCTACCAATGAAAAACATTGAGCCTCGTGATGTCATGCAAGCATTTAAAAATTAAAGCAACACAGCGTTAGACCATTACAATGACTATAATGGTCAAAATTCCAGCCTTACAACATACTGACTACTAATAAAAACAATCGGAATTGTCAGTAATATTAAGCACTTTAACATAAAAATGTGCAATTTATGCTTAATTAAAAAATACACATCATTTAAAAATCTATATATTAATCTAAAAAACACCAACACCAACCATCAAAAACTTACTGATTCTTGCCATCCATACGGCTGTTATTAAACATGATGGAACCAGAACTAAACTTGAAGTTCGTAGTTTGGAAAATGTAGCATCCTAGCCAATGACAATAAACATAAAATAAAAAATACCAAGTATAATTTGGGACTTTCATTTTATGCCCAAAATGAACACAATAAATAAAACCATTCGAGCATAACTGTATATGAAATAAACTATACAGACTAAGCTATACTATACCTCATTCCATACACATACGGTGAAAGGTTATACAATTATATCAGTATAGTGACAGGCAATGCACACATTAAAACTCATCTAAAACAGTATATAAACCACTTTCACCTAACTAAAGCTTTCTTTTTTAATAAGCATTTTATAGGCAATGCTTCATTTAGCCCTGGCAGAGTGTGAGCTCCTGCCGGAATTTGCCATGCTAATTCGGCTTCTTCCAGTGCCAGCTCCCAGGGACACCTTCTTAAATTTCTCTCTATTTTTCCTAAGACTACAAAGGAAAACTTATGCGTGGGACATTCCAAAGTGTGTTTTGCCAATGCATTAGTGACGACTGAATTACTGATGCTGTATGAATGTTCATAAATTCTTTGTTTAATTTTTCTTTCGGTTTTCCCTATATAGAAAGCCTCACAGTGGTCACAAACTGCTGCATAGACCACCCCCTGGAAATCACAATTGAATTTAGCGTTTAGAACATAATCTCTATCTCAGGTTTTTATTACCTTAGTGACATTGATAAAATGACATTGATGGCATCTGCCACATTTGTACATCCCTGTATGGCCCAAGACTATTTTTTTAGAGTTCACGACCAAACTTTTCAAATTTGAGCCTCTTCTATACGCAAACTGGGGCACTTGACTAAAGGCTCTTCTTAGATCATGATCGTCTTGAATGGACCCCCAATTTTTAATGATGATTTCTTTAATGTATTGGGAATCCAAAGAAAACGTCGTCAAGAATCTAATGTCCTGCCTAATATTAAGGAGTTGAGCGTGATTATTCTCTACCTCTGGGTGTAGCTGGAGGGGGTTGATATCATACCCTTTTGACACCAAGGGGATCAGTATGTTGAAAGGCTGGAATTTTGACTATTACAGTCATTGTAATGGTCTAACGCTGTGTTGCTTTAATTTTTAAATGCTTGCATGACATCACGAGGCTCACTGTTTTTCATTGGTAGCCTATTTTTCAAATGTACTTTTAAAAGTGTGTTTTATGGTAAAAATGGTTCCTGGATCGCATGGCAGACATATTGCCTGTGTAGACTCCTGCACTCATCTTGCACTCCGTGCATGCTTTTGAGAACCCGGGGGGGAATGGTATATACAAAGATCAAATATCACTGTTGGAATACTGAACAAAGGCACTAGATAAATGGCATATGCAGAGTGAGTAAAAAACAAACAAAAAAAAAAATATATATATATATATATATATATATATATATATATATATATATATATATATATTTTTTTTTTTTTATTATATAGAGATTGCAAACTATAGTTGTCATGCTGACAGTATCACAGTCAACAATAAGAGTAAGAGCAAGGTATGTAGATGGATGAAAGGAATAAAGAGGTTAAGTTAAATGACCAGAGTGATAGTAATTGAATTTTCATGGAGTCTCGAAACGTACTTTTATTTGTGAATGGAAAATAAGGTAAGAGGAATGGTCTTAAAGAAAAGAGGGCAGATATTACCACAGTTTGGGACCAAGGACTGAGAAAGTATGATCTGTAGTGTGAAGCCTACTTTGGGGGATTTGGAGGAGAGACATGAGTGGTTAAGATGTCTAAGGTTGTATGTTGGTGCATCTCAGAATAGTCTGGAAGGGAAGGTGTCAATCTTGATGAGTTTTAATAGCTGAGAGGCAAGTAGACAGTCAGCATGTTGTTTCCCAGGTAGTTGCCAGACAACTTTTTCAATGGTTATGCAGTGGTTTGTTTCTTAGGGAGAGAGTGATAAATCTGCAAATGGTATTTGAAATAAACTGAATGATGGATACATTTATTTTAGAAGCTACAGGAATTAGTGGGAGACAGTAATCTAGCCGAGCTAGTGAAATATCTTTACCTGTGAC
>NC_056734.1:768077674-768102674 GCF_019279795.1 Protopterus annectens | reverse complement strand
GTAGTAGGAAGTTAACCAAGGAGAACTAGCAGAGCTGCCAGGTGAAATATGTCAGAATCAGCCAATTACACAGGCAGTACACTAGCCCATCCCAGACCAGCACTTAAAACTCTGCAAACAACATTCACCCCTGTTTTTTCTCAAGAAATCTGCAACACTGCAGTATACAAAGAGAGAAAGCTTAAAAAGCTTAAGTCAGACAAAATGTTAGGGGCTGCTCTTGCTATCATAAACCAACATCTGCAAGGTGCTGGGGGTGGTAATGTTGTGAATGCTGCTGTGCAACTCACAGTGAGGAGACGAAGAAGAGTATACAGACCCAGGGTAACCTACCAAGGGCTACATGAGCTGGAGACAGTGGAGTATTATAGGGTGGACAGAGACCTCCTACAGGAAATTGTTGAGCTGTGCCGGCCACGCCTCACACACAGAACTAACAGAAGGGAACCCATCCCAGTGGATATCAAGGTATGTGTAGGCCTAAGAATACTAGCTACAGGTACCTACCAAAGGCCAACTGGGGATATGATGAGGATTTCACAGGCATCAGCATCCAGGGTACACCAGCAGTTCCTGGATGCCATGTCAGCACATGTCGGTGAGCATGTATATTTCCCCAATTCCCGTGAAGCATTGGCCATCAATATGCATCTCTTCCATCAAATAGCAGAATACTCTGAGGTATTGGGTGCAATAGACTGCAGGCACATATGCATTAAAGCACCACCAGGTGAGTGGGGTAGGGTCTCCATCAACCGCAAGGGCTTCCCCTCCATCAACTCCCAGGTCATGTGTGATGAATGTGTGTGCTGGCTGCCCTGGAAGCTTCCACGATTCCCACATCTGGCATCTGATGCAGTTGTACCAGACATTTGCCATTGGGGACATCCCACATGGTCACCTAGTGGGGGATGCTGGATACACACTGGAGCCATGGCTGATGACACCCATCAGAAATGCACACGCACCCGAACAAGAACTCCATAATGAGGCACACGCACAAACATGAATCATAATAGAGCATGTGTTTGGGATGTTCAAGTCACGGTTCCAGTGTCTGGACACATCCGGTGGAGCCTTGCAGTACTCACCAACTACATGTACCAAAATTGTCCTTGTATTTGCCATGCTACACAATATGATCCTGTGGAAACAGCTGCAGCAGGAACAGTATGGGGCAGGGCCACACAGCCTCCCCACCAGTGGCAAGGCCTGCACAGGCACAGAGTGACTCAGAGGAGGAACAACCTGAGCCTGCCCCAGTAGGCAGAAGGAGGCATGCCCAGCATGCCCTGGCCTTGGCAAAGAGGCATTGCATAGGTTCATAGGTTGGTACTAGGCTATCAGCCCTAGGGCCTATACAAGCCTAGCCATAACAATTCCCTGGCTATTTCTTCCCACACTATTTACTTCCCTGGACCCTGTCTAGCAGGGTGACTGACGTGATCCTCGGGGTGAATTTCCTTTCTCCCATCCAGTCGTCAAGGGTCCTATTGAAGAGGGCCAAAGAGGCACTCTGTTTGACATGTATGGGCAATTTATTCCAGAGTCTGGGGAGTCTCTGGGTCAGGAACCTATCGCTCCAGCATGTTTTGTTTATTGTGATGACAAGGTTTAGGTCCCTGAAGCATGTGGCTCTGAGGGATTGGGATTTCTTTAAGTGTAGCATGTCCAACAGCTTTGGGTTTGACATGACCTTGTATGTTAAGCAGAAATCGCCTCTGAGTAGACGATATGCGACAGAGTATAGCTGGAGTTTTTTAAGGTGGACAGCATAGGGCATCTGCTTTAGGCCTGTGATTCTTTTAGTGAGGTATTTCTGATGCCTTTCCAGTTGTTGCAGATGTCTTGAGAGGTATATACCAAACAGGGCGATGGTATTCTATAATGGGTCTAATGCGGGATGAGTACAGTGGGACAATGACTTCCTTTTTTCTTGATGAAAAGTCCTTAGCGATTAGTTGTGCCACATAGAAGGATTTCCTGACTGTTGTGGTGATGTGGTTATCGAAGGTGAGACCACTGTCCACCTGTGTCCCTATGTCTCTTATCACAGTTTCGGTGTTTAGTGTACTGCCACCTATATGGTAATTCATGGGTACATGTTTTTTCCCAAAGAGGATAACTATACATTTCTTGGCATTGAGCTTGAGCCAATGGCTCTGGCACCAAGCATCTGTTTCTGTAAGGCCCTTTGTAGAGTATCCACAACATTTGGGGATTCAATAATGGCTCCCAGTTTGCAGTCATCTGCAAACTTTGTTAGCCAAAGTCCCTTAGTGTTGGCCTGTACTTCAGAGAAGTAGATGCCAAGCAAGAGTAGTCGCAGGACTGAACCCTGAGGTATTCCACTTGTCACTTGTCTGGAGCTGGATTTGGAGTTGGCTACTTTTACAGTGTGGGTTCTATCAGTAAGCCAGTTAGCAACCCATTGGGTGATGCAGGGATTATTGCCTAGCTTAGTAAGTTTATCTATGATTCCAGAGTGGGTGATGGTGTCAAAGGCCTTGGCAAGGTCTAAATAGGCTGTGTGGACCACCTTACCCTTGTCCATGGCTCTGGAGACTGATTCAAGGAAGTCAATCAGGTTCAGGAGACAAGATCGGCCCTTCACGAACCCAAACTGGGTGGGGTCCAGTGTTTGAAGGTTGCCAATGTCTCTGTTTATAAGTTCCATGATAATAGGCTCCATGGCCTTGCAAATAAGGCTCATCAGACTGATGGGATGGTAGTTTCTGGGATCCAAGGTGGATCCCCCCTTGTGGAGTGGGATAACTGTAGCTCTGCGCCACTCAGTGGGCACGAAACCTGAGGTGAGGCTATGATTAAACATGACACTTAGGTGAGGTGCCAGTTCATATTGTAGTTCATGTAGTACACAGCCCAGGATGTTATCTGGTCCCATGGATGCTGTATTCTTGGCTTTGGAGCATGCATTTTTTACCTGTGTGGACGTTATTACCGGAATTTGGCAATCTTCCGGTATTGAGATGGGCCATTTAGGTTGTGAGAGGGGGTGAAGTTGGCACTGAATCGATCTGCCAGGATATTGGCAATATCCTTGGGATCAGTATATTTAATGCCATTCTGTTTTAGCTCAGAGCAGATCTTAGATTCTTGAAATAGTTGTAGAATGCCTGTGGTTGTCTTTGGAATCTTTTGGCAATTTTATTTTCGTAACTAGCTTTGGAGGATTTTATGAGGGATCTCAGTTTTTTACTGAAGCTGTTAAGGGAGTTTTTTGCATCCTGGGATTTTCCTTTTTTCTGCAACAGTTTCTTCCTTTTGTTGTAAAGTTTCTTTATGGCAGGGGACCACCAGATTGGCTTTGTTTTTTTGGATGAGAGCATCTTGGTTATATTTGGGATGGCACGATTCATGCATGAGTGGATGTGCTCATACAGTGCCTTAGTGTAGGATTCAGCAGTTGAACTTTCAGTTCCTGTCTGCATGGGTGTCATGAAGTTTGTTACTTCTGACTTGAGTAGCATGAAGTTGGCTTTGGAGAAGTTTTTTATGTAGGTTTCCTTACTGGGGGGGGGGGGGGCGGGGGATGTCAATGTTAAGGGTGATTAGCTTATGGTCAGACCTGACTAACGAGGGGGTGACCATAGGTTAATATTTTCCAGTATGTTTAGAAAGGTGCAGGGAGAATCTTGGGGCATGGTGGGGGATCTGTAGCAAGGTACAATTTGGATTGCAGTCTTACCTAGTGTTAGTTGCACCTGGAGAATTTCAGATGCATTGTGTTGGGCAACTAGCCTGGTGGTGTGAATATCCTTGGTGAATATTGACACTCCTCCACCTTTAGTGTTTCGGTCCTGGTTTGGTGGCCGAAAAGTGTGGTAAGAGTTGTAACCTGGTATTGCAGGGGTGCTCTCTGGAGCCTTGAACCAGGTCTCAGTTACTGCACAGATATCGATGTTCTCCATTTTTAGGAGTGCCTCGAGAGAGTGCATTTTGAGGTTTAGACTTCTAGCATTGAGTAGAATTACCTTATGATTTTGCATGCTTGTACCTGTTACAGTGGTGGTTTTGTCCTTTGAACTTTGCCTAAAAAAGGCACTATAGGGATGGCAAGAGCCTTAGTCAATAACCTGAATCCCAGGGGCGACAGGTGCAGACCATCTCTGGCAAGCATCGTGGTCTGTCGATCATGTTGTCCCAGGCAGACAGATACTGGATCCCCTTTGAATGACACCAGAAACTTAGCCAATTGTTGAAGTCAATCATTTTGTCCTTATATTGTGGTATCACTCTGGGTAAAGGCAGGATGCTACTCAGGGCTAGGATCATACCTGCCTGGGCCACATGATCCGAGAGCTCTTCCATGTCTCTTTTCATGTAGTCCAGGGAGGTACATCTCAAGTTATTCCCTCCAACATGGACAATGACAGAGTCATATTTGTACTTGTTGTGGAGTGACTTGAGTGCCCCCCATGCAGAAATGAATGCACTGACACAGTAGGAACCCAGGGAATGACACCGCTCTCCAACTCGCACATTCAGTAAAAGGGATGCCAAACATGACACTACCTGTGCTCAACCATGTATAGGGAGTGTACTATGTGCATCCGATATAAGCAGCCCTGTAGCACCACCCTCAATACTGGGACAACCAAAAGGTAAGTGACTCACACATGCCAGTTGGGAGGGGCACATACCTAACAACAGTCACAGCCAGCAGGATAGGTGTAGACAAACACAAACAAATGCTGTACTATGGCCTCTGAATGAGCCCTATGGGTAACCCCTCCCTCAGGCCTACATAGACAGACTACAGCAGGCCAGGCAGTTGGATGTAAGTTGTGAAGTCTAGAAAGTCAGAAACTAATATGTAGGTAGTGAAAGCTGGGATCTGTAGTACACTGGTATGCCTCTAGCCAGCAAGATAGGTAAGTCCACAGACTGAAATGGTGTACCCGACATACCAGTACAGTCCTAGCAAATTAGTAAACATGTCACGTGTGCCCCTCCATCCTACTTAGTCAGGTGTGCCCCCCACCCCTCTGTAGAAATGGAGAAACAGTCAGGTGCCGCCCATGCAGAAATGTAGCAACAGTCAATGCCACATGACTGATGTATACCCTGCAGCCACAGCATGCTACCTGTCAGTGTACAACACAAAGGTCAGCACCGCTTTACAAACTAGCTGGACTTGATCCACACATGCAGTATAGATGGTCATACTGGGCATGCTCACACACTTAGATGAATGAAGGCAATGTCAGTCAACAACATACTGAAAGGTGATACTGGGCATGTTCACACACTTAAACACATGAAGGCCATGTCTGCAAACACCAGTGGACCAGACATATCTGGCAGTTGCAGTTCTTATTGCAGACACATATCAGTATGCACCACTCCTGACTTGCACACACAGTGGATGGGAATACAGACATATATGTAAGGGCAACACACTATAATAATCCAAAGGTAGATGGACATAGATGTGTGGAAGAGGGTGACCATGACAAGGAGCCATCTGGGCCTGTCCCACCCAGCACACAGCCAAAGGGCCCCAAACACATGAGGTGCAGGTGTCACTCACTGCAGATACTAGCCACCAGTATCTGTCAGCATGACAGACTATATGGTGCATGTGCCAGCTGTGCAACATGACTGTACAAGGAAGTAGTCACCTAGTAGCTATATACACGTACCTGTGGCATATGACCCCGTGTGTGCCTGCATGTGGCATGACAACCTCTACATGAATGGGTTATGGCCCATGCACACACTGACCTTCCCATAGCAGTATCATGACAAGCCTGCTGAGGTCATACAATGTAAAATACACCTCTGGGAGAGCTGTAGCTCAGTAATCTCCATGGTGTGTCCCATAACTGTGTACTGCTGTAGTGATAAACCAGTTATGTAGTAGTTCTAACCCCAGACTTGGCAACTGTGTGAGTGTGCATTTGTGTGCATGTCTCTCTGTCTCTGACTGTGTAGAGAGAAATGCTTTTTAGGTTACTCACACTCCGTACAATTCATATCCTCACCTTTGGCAAGGCTACTGATGTCACTCACCTAACAATACACCTCTGGGAATATCATAGCCCAGTAATCTCTGTAGTGTATCCTGTAACTGCGTACTGCTGTAGTGTGATAA
The DNA here is from genome assembly GCF_019279795.1 of Protopterus annectens. NCBI lineage: Eukaryota > Metazoa > Chordata > Ceratodontiformes > Protopteridae > Protopterus > Protopterus annectens. The sequence continues at coordinate 768,096,556 of NC_056734.1, read as the reverse complement.
AGTAGTTAGATAGGTGTTCTAACCCCACACCTGGCAACTGTGTGTGTGTGTTGATGTGTGAATCTGTGTGTGTGTTTGACTAAATAGACCGCAATGCTTTTTAGGCCACTCACACTCCGTACAATTCATATACTCAACTTTGGCAAGGCTGCTGATGTCACTCACCTGGAAATACAACTCTGGGAAAATAATAGCCCAGTAATCCCTGTAGTGCATCCTGTAATTGTGTACAGCTGTTGTGCGATAAAGTAGTTAGGTAGGTGTCCTAACCCCAGACTTAGCAACTGTGAATCTGTGTGTGTGCGTGCGTGTGTGTGTGTCTGACTGAGTAGAGAGCAATGCCTTTTTCGGCCACTCACACTCCGTACAATTCATATACTCAACTTTGGCAAGGCTGCTGATATCAGTCATCTGGAAATACAACTCCTGGAAAGTAATAGTCTAGAAATCCCTGTAGCGCATCCTGTAACTGTGTACAGCTGTTGTGTGATAAAGTAGTTAGGTAGGTTTTCTAACCCCAGAGTTGGCAACTGTGTGTGTCTGACTGAGAAGAGAGCAATGCTTTTTAGGCTACTCACACTCCGTACAACTTATATACTCAACTTTGGCAAGGCTGCTGATGTTACTCACCTAGAAATACACCTCTGGGAAAGTTATAACCCAGTAATTGCCATAGCGCATCCTGTAACTGTATACTGCTGTAGTGTGATAAAAAGATTAGGTAGATGTTCCCACCCCAGACTTGGCAAGTGTGTGTGTGTGTGTGTGTGTGTGTGTGTGTGTGTGTGTGTGTGTGTGTGTGTGTGTGTGTGTGTGTGTGTGTCTGTCTCTCTTACACTGAGTAGAGAACAAGGCTTTTTAGGGTACTCACACTCCTTAGAATTCATATACTCAACTTTAGCAAGGCTGCTGATGTCACCCACCTAGAAATACACCTCTGGGAAGATTGTAACTCTGTAATCTCTGTAGCACATCCTGTAACTGCGTACAGCTGTAGTGTGATCTAGAACCGTGGTAGGGTTCCATCTCCACCCATGGCAGGTCTGGATGTTTTGTGTGTGTTCCAATGTCTGTGTATGGAGGAATGCATTATAGACTACACCCTCACAGTACATTTTGAATGCCCTACTTTGGCAATCCTGCTGATGTCATTCATTGTGAAATACACCTTTGGGGAAGGATTTCTCTAGTAATCCCTGTGGTATGTCATATGACAGCTCCACACTGTAGTGTGATATAGACCTTGGTCAGGGGTTCTATACCCACACGTCAGTTGTGGATGTTTTCTGTGTGTCTCACTGTCTGTGCAGGGAGCAATGCATTTTAGGCTAGTCACTCACAGTACAGTTGAAATGCCCTTCTTTGATAATCCTGCTGATGTCATTCAATGTGAAATACACCTTTGGGAAGAAGTACGTCAGTAATGTCCGTGGTACGTACTATAACTGTGCAGTGCTATAGTGTAATAAACTAGTTAGGTAGGGGTTCATCTCCCATCTGTAACAGGTGTGTGTGTGTGTGTGCATGTGTGCATGTGTGTGTGTGTGCATGTGTGTGTGTGTGTGTGTGTGTGTGTGTGTGTGTGTGTGTGTGTGTGTGTGTGTGTGTGTGTGTGTGTGTGTGTGTGTGTGTGTGTGTGTGTGTGTTTATAACTCGTATCCTGTGTAGAGGTGGGTGTGAGTGCGTGACAGCTGTGGGCAATGTGGAGGGGGTTTTGCTTATTTCTTTTATGGAGGCCCTACTATATATCACAATGTCAACCATACAGGGATAACAGATGTAAATTAGCTGAGAGGCTGGGGTGCAAAGCCATACCCATACATGTGACATCAAGGCTAGCCACTTATTTAGCTGTGGGGACGATGCCTATTCGTACAGGATGTATAGTGTGTGGGGCCTCTCAACCCCATTAACGGTGCAAGTGGACATATGTGTATTTGTTAATCTGCCATTACTATCTACAGATGTATGGCCATATATACCTATATAGATTTATACATCTGCTAATATATATATAACTATGTCCGTATACACCTACACAGATATATATCTGCGTACACATATGTAACGTGCTATATATATATGTAGGCATATAGGTGTAGACACATATTGGTGTCGATTTAGGCATATGCATGTATATATGTGCATATATATTGATATATATGTATATAGTTTAAGATATATATATATATATATATATATATATATATATATATATATAGATAGATAGATATGTTGTATCTGTTTAGATATTAATATAGGTACACACACATACATCTAGATGTTGGTATACATTCTCTGTACTGTTGCATGACTGGAGTGGATGATATATTTCTGCAAACATCACATCTCTTTGTATCTGTTATGGCTTAGTGGTAAATCACTTTGTCTATGGTGTGCAGGGTCCTTGGTTTGAGCCTTGCATGAGCTGTTTATTTTGTTGCTGGCAGAACACAGCCCATTGGATACACACTGATTAAGGCACTTTAAAGCAGTTGTAAGCAGGTTTGCGTGGGTTTGTGCACAGCTAAGCAATGCCTACACATGTTAAGCAATTCAGCAGCTAACTGCATATAAGAAACAGTAACCAGACTTTAGCAGTACTTACCTCCGCGCAAACCCGTGTACAACTGCTTTAAAGTGCCTTAATCGCTCTGTATCCATTGGCCCTTGTTCTGCCTAGCAACAAAATACACAACCTCTGCTATGCTCAAACCCAGGACCATACATATCATAGCCCAAGTGATTTACCTCTAAGCCATCTCAGATATACATATCCCTGCTGTATTCACAAACATATCATCCAGCCCAGTCATACAACAGTACAGAGAATGTATTCCAACATGTACATGTGTGTGTGTGTGAAATTTATTAATGCCTAAACAGATAAAACATATTGATATATGTATATATATATATATATATATATATATATATATATATATATATATATATATATATATATATATATATATATATATATATATACACACACATATGTAAGCAGATATATATATATATATATATATATATATATATATATATATATATATATATATATATATCTATATATATATGGACATACATCTGTAGATAAAGTGGGAACACAGCAGAAACATATATGTCCACATATTCCATTAATGGGGTTGACAGGCACAAACAACATACACCATGCACGAATAGGTATTCCCCCCACATCCAAACATGTGTGCCCTGCAATACACTACCAACTGTTGCAGATCCCATAACCAAGACCATACACTGCAAGGGCACAAGATGTTAACAGTACTCCATCCCACCTGTATGATGTTAGGTTGGTATCAGTAACATTTCATGTAGTACAGTCAGGCTCATAATGACTCCCATTTTGCAGTAATCTGTTACCTTTGTCAGCCAGAGTCCCATACCGTTGGCCTGTACTTCAGAGATGTAGATGCCAAACAACAGTGGTCCCATGACTGAACCCTGAGGTACTCCACTTGTCACTTGTCTGGGGATGGAGCTGGAGTCAGTTACACTTACAGTTTGGGTTCTGTCAGTAAGCCATGTGGAAAACCAGCGAGTGGCATAGGGATGTATGGCCGGATTAGTATGTTAATCTATGTTTCCAGACTGGGGGATGGTGTTGAAGGGCTTGGCCAGGTCCACATTGGCTTTGTGGACTGCCTTACCCTCTTCAACAGCTATGCAGACTGAGTCAAAGCAGTCAGTAATTTCAGGAGACAAGACTGACCCGCCATGAACCTGATCTATGTGGGGTCCAGTGTTTGAGGGTTGCCAATGTCTGCGTTCAAAACATCCCTGATAATGCATTCCATTGCCATGCAGATCAGGCTCGTCAGACTGATGTGACAGTAGTTCCAGGGATCACAGGTGGATCCCTCCTTGTGGAGTGGGGTAACTGCAGCTGTATGCCACTCAGTGGGCACCAGGCCTGATGCTTGGCTATGATTACACATGACAGTTAGGTGAGTTGCCATTCCATTTTGTAGTTCATGTAGTACACAGCCCAGGATGTCATCTGGTCCCATGGATGCTGTATTCTTAGCTGTGGGTAGTGCATTTCCTGCCTCTGTGGCCATGATTACAAGGCAATGGAACCCTTTATGTATTGACATGGGCCCTTTTGGGGGTGTGAGGGGGTGAATGTGGCACTAAATCAATCTGCCAGAATATTGGCACATTCCGTGGGAGCAGACTATGTAATGCCATTCTCTTGCAGCTCAGAGCACTTCTGAGCATTGTCAGTTAGAATTTGGACATAACTATAGAATGCTGTGTGGTTGTCTGTGGAATCTGTGGCGATTTTAGTTACATAATCAGCTTTGGAGGATTCCATGAGGGATCTCAACATCTTACTGTCACCCTCAATATAATTCAAATGCCCTACTTTGCCAATCCTGCTGATGCCAATGACTGTGAAGTACACCTTTGAGGAACAAGTACTCCAGCAGTCTCTGTGGTCTGTGCTATAACAGCATAATGCTGTAGTGTGATATGGAACTCTGGTAGGGGTTCTATTCTCACACATGGGAGTTGTGGATGCTTTTGTGTTTGTTCCTATGCCTGTGTAGAGAGCAATGCATGTTTGGCTAGTCACACTCACTACAATTCATTCGCTCTACTTTGGCAGTCCTGCTGATGTCACTCACTGTGAAATAAACCTTTGGGGGAAGAGTATTCCAGTTATCTTCATGGTGCATTCTCTAATGGTTTAGTGCAATAACTAATTAGGTAGGGGTTCTAATCCCAGATGTGACAGGTGTGTGCATGTTTGTGTTTTAAGGTGCTGATGTATGTCATTCATGTCCTGCGTGGAGATGGTTGTGAGTGTGTAAAAACTGGACCCAATGTTGAGTGTGTTTGTAAATATTCTTATATGGTGCTCGTAGCATAAATCACAATATCCACCATGCAAGGATAACAGATGTGATATCAGTGCATAATCAGTCATGGGTTCAAAACCCAGGACTGGTAGGTATGTGACACAAACAGACTCACCTTTTACTCTCCCAACCCACCCTGACTTATCTTTACCTCTGTCTGCCTCTCTCACTCCCTCTCTGGTGGATGTGGAGACTTACTCCTACTTTGCTTAGGCAGCGGCATGTGTATTGTCAGTGATGCTCATGATCAGCTGATGGCCTCTGCACAGATTACAGCCCTCCTTAGCTGATTGCATGTGGAACAGATGTGGTAACATTCCCATAGCCAATTGCATGGAAACACACTCCAATATCTAGGAACATCTTGTTGGTGTTGGGCCTTATCATTCACTGTGAGCAGGAACTAGATCTGTTGTTTGGCAAACAGCATCACAGATGGATTGGGGACTTACCTATGACAACATACACTGTGGAAACATTCCAACACACAGGAGGGGGATGTGCCATTCCTGACTACAGACTGTAAGTGCTGCTATACTGCAGTTGGGGTACTATTGGTTTAACAGGGTGTGTGTGGATATGGCTGTCCTACATGTTTTGATACTGTCATGTCAGTGCCGTGTTTATGATGAATCCCCATCTGTAGGGTCATCTGCAGAGTGGGCAGTGTGTGGTGCCTTGTGTTCCTTGTGTTACCCACAGAGCACCTATCTCTCAACTGCAGAAGGTAGTGTGAGGATTGCTGTCAGTAGATGGTGACAGCCGGGAGAGTTACTGACGTCATATCCCTCATAGGACATATGTTGCATCAAACCCAGTTATGACAGGAAATGTATGAGGTCATCACAGCGACATGTCAATACTGGGCCTGTGTTTGTGCCTCCAGCCACAACCCTGTCAAACTTTGTACATATGTCATGCAGTAGGGGGTACATATGTTCTGTACACCATATTCAGTGACAGCATATCTGCTAAGCCAGTGAGATACCAGACTGCTACACATGTTATGTTTAGTAGGGGTTATATTTGAGGACATAACCTGGGCATTCTGTGGTTGTGTGTACAGTACTGAGGTATGTGTAAGTCTGGTAATTGTTGACAGTGTGTGTATAGTGCATATGTATCTTGGCCTGTGTAGAGACTGTGGTAGATGTAATTGTTCTTGGTCCTGTTCTATCTGATGTTACATGCTGCTCCACTGTATGTCACCCTATCAGGTACATGTTTGTAGGGTCGAACATACACATGTCCCAAACCACAGACAGCCATCGGGCCACACTGTGTAGCAGCCCAGTATATGTAGGGTCGTTGTGTGAGTGGCTCATATGAGGATGGTGTACATCAGATAGTCCATATACTGTGATAGTATGCTAGCTTATCATATGTGGCTGTGTTCACATTGTTTGTGGTTATGCACTTTCACACCGGTGTCTGCTTCTCTGTGATGCAACATGCCTGTAGAGCCTGCTATCTATGAGGGTACATGTGTATTCCCACATAGGAGATGTAGCCTAGTGTTGAGTCAGTCTGCCTGTAGCCTGCACTGTGCTTTGTTACATGCCTAGCAGCTTACTGCACATCTCCAGTGAGATGTCATGTCCAGATACTTGCCAAATGTACTGCTGCCTGGCCACCATGACAGTCATGTATGTCAGACAAAGCAGTGGGATGCTGTTCAGATATATGTCAGTAACTAGTGGATAGTATGTGGCCATGGCACCTCTGCACCAGCGGTTAGTATGTGTCAGGACAGACAGGGGTGTATGAATGCATGTCCTATGGGGGACAAATGTATACCAGTATGTATGTGTTATACCCATCTACATGGCTGGTAACATCCACATTGACAGGCCTGGTCCACATGTCTTGCATGAAGGGGTTCTGTGTATATTCCTGGACTGACCCGAGTGTGTCAGACTGTCCACATATATTGGCCATATTGCAGCTGTAGTCCACAGGGGTGTTACTGTGCTAGCAGTGGTATTGTACTATGATGACCGTAGGATGTCTGTAAGTAGCCAATGGCGCACATGTTAACAGCAGATGTGGCCTCCCACACACACGATTTCTGTGAAGACAAACCCTATTACAGTAGCAATAATCTACAAATATTCTGAGAGGTTGGGACTATTGGGGCTGAGGTAGGGCTCCACTCCATGTGCAGGACATATGGTGAACATATATGTATAAATAAGTATACATATATCCATATAGATATGTACACATATACATATCTTGCTTACTGTATGATACCAGTTTTACACATATGTGCCTGTGTTCCAGCCTCTGTCCTCCAACTACATACCAGGCTTTGCACATATGACATGCTGTCAGGGGTTGTTATGTAGTGGCCCATGTGTATGTCATGCTGTTATTCCTACCATCACTCCACTGCTGTTGTGTCTCCCACACATACTGGGGGGTTGGGGCCATATATGTGTGGGTTTCACCTACACAATACATGTGTGCTCTAATGCACTCCAGAGGCCAGTGTATGTTACAGTGGGATATGGCCCAGTATTAGTGAGTGTATGGGGAGTGCACCATGACTAACCAAGGCTGTTACAACATGTGTGCGTATCTGGGATAGGCTGCCTTAAGGTATCTGGATATACTTTACCATACATAAATGCAGGCCTACTGCCTCCTGCCATACAGGATGTTCTGTTTATCAGTGTGATGGTGATGGTGTCAGGTATGTCTTGTTATGTAGAAAACACCAAAAATTCCAAAAAGTCAAGTGATAGGATGGAAAAACTTTAATCCATATAATGCATACATCCTGGTACCTCGGCAATTCGCCTTCAGTGGAACAAACAATCATGTAAACCCATCCTTTAAATACATGCATCAATTCAATACTTCATTAACTTATTAACTCTTCAGTCACCAAATATCAAAAATATTAATACATGAACTGCTAAAAATACATCCAAAACACAGAATATGATAAATACATATACAAAAAACTACACTATATCAAATATATAAATTTATATGTATAAAATTTAAATAAATAAATTGAAAAACTAACTACATAATTAAGCCACTATCCAAATTCATCCCTCTGGGATGTAAAGTATGATATCCCAAAATCATTTTATATTCTAATCTACTCAATTCAACTTTAAAGTTGCCAACATGAAAATGTGGTCTAGCCAACACACTGTAAAAAAACCCTTCTATGTTACCATTATGCATATTAACAAAATGTGATGCCACAGGACTATCCATATTACCCCTCCTAATATCCCCTAAATGTTCCAAAATACGCACCTTCACTTTCCTAGTGGTTTGTCTAATATACCATTTGGGTGTAATACAATTACACCCCAAAATATAAATGACCCCAGAAGACAGGCAATTAAATTTCTCAAAGGCCATATACCTTTTTCCATTTATTTTTGTTCCATGCAAATTTCTTACTTTATCACAAACCAAACAGCGGCCACAACTTCGCATGCCAACATTACTGTCTGCAGAATATTCCATTTTTTTGTTCAACAGTTCTTTCAAATTATTGTACCTCCCACAAGAAAAAATAATACACTTAGGAAACAAATACCCAAATTGAGCATCATCACAGACAACATGCCATAAATTCCTAAGAATATTTTCAACTATGGTAGAAAAATTGGAATATCTGGATACAAAAAATATATCTTCCTGCACAGTAGTAGTCAATGGCTGATCCCAAAACTTATAACCTCCTCTTCTGCAAGCTCCCTTTCTAGATCCTATGGCTCCACATAATCTATTTTTAATCTCAAAAAGAGATGCTCTCTCATACCCTCTGGATGAAAGCCTAGTGACGATTTCGTCACAGGCTTCATCCCATAAATTCTGATCCGAGGTATTCCTTAGAATTCTTTTGAATTCTCCTTCCAGAAGAGCCTTTATCAAATGGGGAGGGTGCATACTACTGGCATGCAAAAAGTTGTTGACCGCTGTAGGTTTCCTGAATGGTTTGTGTTGAACCACATTATCCTTGCCTATATAAAACTCCACATCCAAAAAAGGTATGTTACTTAAAGAGGTCTGGGCGATGAACTTCAACCCATGAATATTACCATTCAGATCATCCATGAAGTTGTCAAACAAAACAGTGTCATCCCTGCAAACAAAAATAAGATCATCAATAAAGCGTCTATAAAAGACCACATTATTCACAAAAAATCTGTTTTGAAACATAAATTCTTTTTCAAATTCACCCATGTAAATGACTGCATAAGTGGGGGCAAAAGCTGCCCCATAGCAGTTCCCTTAACCTGCAGAAAGAAGTCATTTTTCCACCTAAAATAATGGTGTGTCAAACTGGTTGTGGAGTTATATGTTTTTGTTATGTCTTGTTATGTAACAGATACAGCCCATTGTGTCAACTGTGGTCTGTTCCCCCTAGAAATTGTGTACAGAGTGTGGATAGAGGCTGCTGACCTATAAATCTGCATTGCATACTGGTGATTGTCTGGTATGCTGTGACCCAGTCTGTCATTACTAATGTACTACTTGGAGGCCTTGGCCTGGACAGCAACATATGTCAACCTTTCCAGACTACTACCTTAGTATAACTGTTTCACAGTTGCATTACACTGCTCATATGGATGTCAGAGCCTAAACAGCTATATGACATGGCATATACAACTGTCATAGTACATAAATAAAGCTTTCACATTCATTTATGCACACCTGTGTGTGGTGTTATACCCTTTGATATAACTGTGGGTATACGTTGCAAGCTATTAATGTCATTCATATGGGTGGCTCATACAGTTTCCAGTTGGTAAGGTGGTGACTGTAGGAATACTGGCTGCTCCATATTGTGTGCACGTACTACATATGTATATTACTGTACAACTCTATGTGTGTGTGTATGTGTAGTTACATATATATATATATATATATATATATATATATATATATATATATATATATATATATATATATATATATATATATATATATATGTATGTATATATACTTGTATCTGCATATATGTGTCTTTGTATATGTATCCTAGGGATGGCCATATCGTGTCTGGTCCTGGTTATGGGATCTGCAACACTTGGTACTGTATTACAGGGGGTTCGTGCTTGGCTCAGGGGGTATACCTATATGTACCAGATGCATATTGTGTGGGACCTCTCAACCCCATTAACATTGCATGAGGACATATATGTTTTGTTATTTCCCCATTATCTACAGATGTATGTCTATATACCTATATATATATATATATATATATATATATATATATGTGCAGTTAGCAATGTTGCCTCACAGCAAGAGGTTCTCCGGTTCGATCCTTGGCTGGGGTGCCTTCTGTGTGGAGTCTGCATGTCCTCCCTGTGGTCGTGTGGGTTTCCTCCGGGTACTCCGGTTTCCTCCCACATCTCAAAGACATGCTGTAGGTGGATTGGACACTCTAAATTGGCCCTAGGTTTGAGTGCGTGTGTGTGTGTGTGTGTGTGTGTGTGTGTGTGTGTGTGTGTGTGTGTGTGTGTGTGTGTGTGTGTGTGTGTGTGTGTGTGTGCCTTCTGTGGAAGGTTGAGCACTGGGCTGGCAACTCAACATCATAAAACTCCACTGCCAATCATGAGCAGACAAGTGATCCGCTGTGGCGACCCCTAACTGGGAAAAGCCGAAAGAAGAAGATATGACATAAGTATATAACCTGCCATATATATTTAGACATGTAGATGTGGACATATATATCTATAGATGTACGCATTTGCATGTTTATATGTTCATAGATATTTATATATATATATATATATATATATATATATATATATATATATATATATATATATATATACATATATTATATATATGCATATATCAATATGTTGCAACCATTTAGACATTAATATATTTACTCACACACATACATCTACATGTTGGAATACATTCTCTGTACTAGCGAGTGACTGGGCTGGATGATATGTTTGTGAATACATCAAAGATATGTATATCTGAGATGGCTTAATGGTAAATCACTGTGGCTATGGTGTGCATGGTCCTGGATTTGATCCTAGCAGAGGCTGCTTATTTTGTTGCTAGGCAGAACAAGGGCTGTTGGATACAATGTGATTAAGGCACTTTTGAGCAGTTGTAAGCGGGTTTGCACGATGGTAAGCACTGCCAACCTCCGCTTATGTTTTCTTACAGTCAGTTGGCTTCAGATTCCTCAATCTGTGTAGGCATAGCTTACCCTCGTGCAAACCCATGCAATCCCACTTACCACTGCTCAGCAGTGCTTACTGCCGCTTACTCCCATGCTAATTCCTTTAAAAGAAAAGAAAAAGGGGTTGATAGGAAAGTGGTGAAAAATGTGGCACAAAGAGGGAAAGACAGTAGGGAAAATAGCTAGGCATGTGCAGGAAGGGTATAGGAAAGGTCCATAGCTGTCCATTTCTTCTACAGCAACAGCTGTGCATATACACTATATTTGCAGGTACTTTTGGACCCTCAAACTCCTGGGAGAGGGATGAGGACAACTTATATTCATTGTGATGCCAATTAGACCAGATTACATGTGCCCAGTGGGCATGTGTGCAAAATTGACAGCTATGTATGGGGCGAGATTTTTTTTGTGGGAACAGATTGCCCTTTTTTTTCAGGTGAGAGTGAGATGTTGGGGAGGGGTAATAGGTATATTTGGGGAGGGAGGTTGGGTTGGTTAACAGACAAGACACACAAGATGCATACAGGGCCAGTATATGACACATGTGGGGGGTAAACACATTGGACAGGGAGGGGTGTTTGGAAGTCACAAGCCCATGAGCCCTCAACTGGAAACAGTGGGACTGAGGTCCCCACCCATGGGCAGTCACCACTGCATCTTCACGGCCCCAATGGTGGCTGTGCTGGGGGCTGTGTAGGAGGGGCAGACCCACCCTCTAATAGGGCCACTCAGCCCTAAAGCTGACATAGACGCTCTCGATACTAAAGATCAAGCTCCATATTTACCACGGCCCAGACCTGTTGACGGGTGACAGGTTCCCCTCCGTGCCCACTCAGAGGAGGGGCAAGCCCCATCCCCTGCAGCGGTTCCTCCTGAAGGTGGTGCAGAGCCCACAGAGGAGGAGGTCCCAGGCTGGGCCCCAGATGTGCTGATGCCCGGTGCCATGGCCAGCTGAGGTGGGACATGTGGGTCTGCTGGGAACGTCCTTCCTATAAGAGTTGTGTTGTCACAGCTTTATGGGAGATATGGATTAGTAACAGTCAGCAGCATTCAGGATTAGTTATAACAGCATGCATAGGTTTTCACATTAATCCGACACACCAGATTTAACACAGTTGCAGAGCAAGCAAAACACAGGCATATAATGAACAACAGTGACCATTACAGGAGTATGCAGGTTTCACTGATGGTAACAGGCCACCAATATGGGTGTATTTTAACATGGCACATTCATAGAAACAAATGTAAATGTTTATTAATCATTATGACATATGTCCCAAAAACGTTTGGAGTGTATACATACCAGGTGAGGAGTGTCATTGGGTTATTATGCACATATGGTAGGGGTGAGAAAGAGGATTCAATTAGCAGCTAATATATCCTTGTAGTTTTCACAACATTCTTAGTCACTGCAGTGATCTTCCCCTTGCATGTATTATTACACTACACAATGGCCTCATATTGTGCACTGGTATGTTTATAGATTATTATATACATGATCTGTGTCTTTAATACAGGCATGACAGGCTGCAGGTGTTAATGCAACATATGTTGAGAATTGCTGTCATACACATTGGGCGAGGTACTAGAATGACAGGTTTGTTTTCATATACATTTTCTGACTATGTACATGTTTGACTATCAGTTATATGTCGTTGACAGTTGCCTACATTTCTTGGATCATCACATGTAATTTTTAGGGTAACAGGGTACCAAGCTGGGGATATGGGCCATTTATCAGGACATACTGGACAGATTGGAACAGTTGTGGGGTATACATAAGCATACAATTTACAATCTGAACATTCAAGCAAATTCTGTACAGTTGTTGGGTGTAATTATGCATATAGCTTTCTATCTGAACATTGTGTCACAGTATGTACGGTAGTGGGATATGATTATGCATACAACTTAGTAGCACTCCCAGGAGTCAAACCCCTGCTGTGTGTGGCAAAAAATTATTGCTAACATCACAGTACACTGTGCTATCAGGGAATTGATGTACAGCTTTCAATGTTTTCTATCTAAGTCTCCCTAACTTGTACGATTTGACTGAACTCTTGGCACTTCCAACATTGTTATGCAGAACTTCATATCCATTTTATTTGCATACCACGGTGTGGGTGACACTGCTTAAGATTCAACAGTACTATTTATAGTATGGAACAGATTGCAAACATATGAGAGAAGAGTAAACAGAAGCACTCCAGGGGTTATACCTTTATTCACAGACTATTAACATATTTATTTCTACTGGTACAACAATTTCTAAGGCTCTTATAATCTTTGTTATGACAGTACATGTAGACTGATTACTAACCTGCCTTGTGATACAGCCTTTGCAGCCTAGCATCATGGGCTTGCTGGTTCACAGCCCGCTCATCTGCAGCTGTCAGAGAAATGCATTGATATTTAGCCATACCTATCCATAGTATACACAGGCTAAGCAATATTTTACTACTTAGTTGAATGTGTACTTATTCAGTACTGGGGCATTGGCCATCTGCTGACACTCCTGGATCCACTGTTCCAGGACATCCCCCCTCCACCGCTTCAGGTCAGCATGGTGGTGGCTGACCTTCTCACCAGTCCGGGGGATACCTGTGGCACTGGTGAGGTCACGGGCGAGACTGTCCCAGGCCTCCATTTTGTACTGCGAGCCCTGGTACTGGCCCTGCAGTAGTCTCTGATCATGGTGTTTTACAAGGAGACATACTATGAATTTTGACTCCTGGATGCCCCAGCGCTGCGCTCTGAATCAACTGCTTTCACCCACACCAGCCATTCTGCCTCCAGTGGGAAGCTACAACCAGTTATGAGATGTATTCCCGCCTGTGGAGTTTAAATACGGCCATTTTTCCACACTTTGCTGTGATTGGCCAGTTTGGAAAAGGCTAAACTATGGGGACACCTGCTTACATAAGGCTGGCACTGTTTAAAGATGTATACCACTATGGAGATTGAATTGGCCCCCCTACACATTGCTTAAACTTACTAACATGAGCTGTGCTGCGGTTAGCATTGGTTCATAGTTGATTATCACTATATTTGCCATTTGGCAATGATGTATTCTTTATTACAGGTTGTATATGTGTCTAGTATCAGTGATTCATGTGTACATACACTGTGTGGGGTCTTGGGAACTTCAGTACTTTATTACCATAACACCTCAAGCGTATTGCAGTACTCCAGTTCACATATTTATGTTCTGTGGCAGGTTATCCAACATCACTCTGTACATAGATTGATTTCACATGTTTGGTTTGATTTTCCTGTGTTGAGGATTAGTTTGCTGATACCTCATGCATATCTATTGCTATGATGGCTTAGTGGTTAGCTACTGTGACTGTAGTGTACAGGATCCTGCATTTGAGCCTTGCAGAGGCAGTTTATTTTGTTGCTAGGCAGAACATGGACCATTGGATCCAAAGTGATTAAGGCACTTTAAAGCAGTTGTAAGTGGGTTTGCATGGGTTTGCGCAACGGTAAACACTGCTAACCTCCGGTTACAGTTTCTTACACTCAGCTTCTACTTTGCTTAACTGTGTAGGCAATGCTTACCCCCATGCAAATGCACTTAAATAAGCTTACTAGTGCTTATATATGCTTACTACTGCTTATTTGTGCTTTAACCTGCTTACTAGTGCCTTATTCATTATGACACTGACACTTCACATGTACATTTCATGCAGTACTCCAGTTCACATTTAAATATTATGTAGGTTATACAGCAAAAAGATGTAAAATTATGTTCATATACAGATTTCACATGGAAAAATGATATGTGCTGCAGTGGGACTCAAACTGGGAATGTTTGTTCATTAGGAGGATGCTCTAACCACTACACTATTGCTGTGCTGCTTCATTTGCATATACAGTCCTTGTTATCCTCTTCAGCCTTTTCAGCTGCTTTAACCATAGCTAGGCGATGGGCACACCCGCACAACTATGGTTAGCTGTACTCGGGGCTTTAAAAAAAAATAAAAAGGTCTCTTCGTTTTATTTAAATGTACTGTTGCTACTGAACACATGGGGACTGTTGGTGGGGATATGCGGACACTTATGAGCAGTCTCACTCATTTATTTACACTTTCTTCTGTTCTACTTTGCAGGGGCATGTTTATTCTGAGAGCTCTGCTCTCAGACATGCCCCCTGCATTCGTCCATGCTCCATGTAGCATTAGGAGGTCAGGCAGCGCGCCTTCATTAATATGCATGGCACGCTGCCATCCTCCTCTTAAACTGCCGCTTCCTTGCAGGACTAGATTAGTCCTGCATGGAAGTTTAGTAAATCCGGGGGTATATGTATTTATTGCATTTTGTCATTCACTCTGTATAGAAACTATTGCCTTTACCCCAAGATGAGACTGAAATTTCTCAAGCTGAAATTCAGGGTCTCTATTAAATTGCCAAACGATTCAAAGTTCGAATGTGATATGGTTGACACCATATGATTGAACTTAGAAAAGTTCGAAGGTGAAAGGCAATGGCTCTGTACACACAAAATGGGAAAATGTCCCTTTTCTGCACTGAAGTGCAGTCTCGGAGTTGGTATATTTAAGTAGGGGCATGTGGGGTGCAGGGCAGCTTGCCCCCCTGCTCAGAGCATTAAGGTAATTTTTTTTTTACTTTTTTATTATATATTTGAGGTTTCAAGTTTCGCTCATATGTTGTCAGACATATGTGGTTTGAAATTTTGAAACTTCGAATATATAATATAGACCCAAAATTCACACTCTAAAGAGCTTAACATTTATTGCAAAATGAACAACACCTACTGCTGTATAATTTCCTAACACAGCATTTCTACAATCTTAGGAATAGGTTTTCTTTGCATGTCAGCCATCTTCTAAACCAGCTATCTCACATGTCTGGATAAAAAACTATAAATTTATCCTGGAAATTAGTGATAAGAATCTTTTATTGAAGGGAGATTAGAATATTCATGCTAAACCTCAGGTAAATTGGCAAAGGTCCTTGATGGTCATCTGCCAGTAGGCTTATTAACAACCTATAACCATATGACACAATGTAGAGTATATAGCTTGATAATTAAAGCTGCTGTTATATGCTTTGTTCAATACCATTTCAAAGGAAGAAAGGAATTAAGCAATACTTTTATGCAATTCTGTAATCATTTGGTAGAAAAATAATCTATAAGAAGTTTTTATATTATAAATAACTACAAAAAGAATACATGTATGGTAGTTTTCACACATAAATCATTTCAGATTTGTTATGTTCTTATGGCCGATCCAAACACTAATTATCTATTTTACTATTCCTTGCATTTCTGGTGATAAATACAGGGGAAGATATAAGTCATGCGGACTTTCAGTGTCTTATATTCAAAGATGATACATAGATTTATGCAGATAGGTGCAACTTACCAAACTCATGATTGCTGCCTGTGAATCATATTGGTGCTAAGGTAGAAATCTGGTGAGTGTTTCTGGAATAAAACCTCATTGCAGTTGTGAATGTGTTGTCTGTAGTATTCAGTACACAAGAATACAATGAAAAATGATAGAACAGAACACATTATGAGAGGAGCACTAATTGCCAGTGGTTAACTTGACTGAATTATACTGTAGTGAAGGTACTTCTCATTTACTATAGCATAGTTCTTGGTTATCTCTCCTTCTTTGGGATTCTGTAATTGTGGAGTTAGCACATATAATTTACAGAGTATGTGGTGGGTGAGCTGCCATGTAAAAAATAGGGTTTAAGATATAGCCCAACTCTAGGTTTTTTTTCATGAGGTATTTAAGTGTTTGGTTTGTTTTTAAATTTAATGGGACTTAATTAGATTTATCTTATGATTCCAAATGTAAATTGATTGGTAATGTTTCAGTCATTGTAGTGCAATCTTCTTTTAGACCCTCTGCCCTGATTAAATATGACAAATCTTCCCCTTTGGAACAAGCTGACACCTGGTGGTTGACATATTGTGTCTCAACAAACTTAATATTTGATTAGTCATAATATAATCATGTATAGCTAGATAAATAGAATGATAGATACAGATGAAGATATGTATAGATATATTTAGATATACACAACATAATACACACAACACAAACACATACACACTCATGTACAACACTGATAACTGCACAACAGTGAGAACTTGGTGCAACATATTATCTGAGTTAAAATACAACATCTTTTACCACCATTCTGGCACAAAAAACTAGACAAGGGTAACATGCAAGGGATGATTGCTCCAGGGGTTGGATAAACAGTGGTATGGATATGAATCAATGTGTCTTGAGAGTACTTGCTTGAATTGTGTGAGTTATTGCCATTTTATCAAAGTTTGATGAGACACCGACAGTGCCTAGTTGAGTGAAGCAACATAGAAATTTGCTTTAATTTTATCACCATTATGTTCATTAAAGAATCACAATGCCTTTCGTTCAGTAGCCTGATCTCACTGGAAAGAAGCAGTAATAGTGATGCAATGTATGCTCTGCTTTGCTGCATGTTTGTACTTTGAAATGTTTTCTTTTAGTTTTGTCAGTGCATTCTGTTTCATAACATCTCATTTGTCTCTGAGTTAGTAATATTGCAGATCATTTCACAGATTGTTATACTTTTGATGGAGTTGCTACAGCTCTGTTTGATATGATTATAAAAAAAAAATGAATCATCATCAGACCAGCTGCTGGTTGTTTGCACAATGCAATCCGTGGTATAATTAAAAATGCCCAAACTTACAAATCCATCCCCCAATAAAGTCACCAGACAATAGAGATGAAGGCAGTACAGTAAATAAAAATTAAATCAAAAGCTCCTTTTCTGAATAAAACACCTCTTAACATGAAAATGTTCCACCACCAACATAATCCATTAAAAAACAAAACAGGCATAATCTTAAATGAAGATAAACTATTCACCTACTCTTTTCTTCAAGCACCAAAACCCTTGGACAAGCTGCTCCAAGACCTGGTATAAAAATCCACCAAAAATAACCCTCCACCCTATCTAATTCCTACACCAACTACACCAATAGAGCAATTACTTGGTCAGTAGGCAGCAAAATCTGTAAATCCTAATAAATCAGTCAATTAAGCAATCAGTCATTCAATCAGTCAATTAATCAATGAGTCAGTCTAATTAATCTCTACTCTAATGATTACTGAATGGATAATAAAACTGAAAAAAAAAAACACAGAAACTACCTTCCACACCAAAATCACGTCAGTTAATCAGAAATGCAAAAAACTTGCATTTCCATGCTAATCCTTTTGCCATTACAGTCAGCGCTGGTCTATAAATGCAGTGCTATATAACTGCAGCCCAACTGAAACCAATGGATGAATAATAACACGCATAAAGCTAACAAAATGGATCCATTTAATATCTATGGTTGTGCTGAAGACAAGTGAAAAAGCATGCAGTGTAGGGTTTGAGAATATGTTTAATGATGACAGTTGAAGCCATTAGTGATTAGGTAAGAAACTTACCAGCTAATCATACAAGACTCCATGTTTAAAGTTATAATAAAACATGATAGCACCATTGGGACTGCATGGTACCAGTGGGTAGAGTTGGGATGTGACAGCACAATGACATAGGATATATGAAATATCTGGGAAAAATCTGTAAACTAGAGCAACAGAGATCATGGACTTGGGATTAGGCCGACTTTGGAGAATTTCCCAAGATTTCAAGAAATTAACGATAGCTACAGAGAGAGAGAGAGAGAGAGAGAGAGAGAGAGGCACTTACTTAAGGAGAGGTTTCTGTCAGTATGGTAGAAGTCAATGAGAAGACAGTGGGAAGTGAGTTTCCAGTATTCCAAAATTC
>NC_056734.1:767995174-768075174 GCF_019279795.1 Protopterus annectens | reverse complement strand
CAATAAGCAGGCAAAGTGCATATATCACATTAACAGAAAATATCATATACTGCAAAGAAAGTTCGAATAAAGTTTGCACACATTTGATTATGATGAACAGAATGACATTTGTAATTGGAGAGATAAGAATTTGGAGTTAAAAGTTTTCAGTAAGAAAAGCTGTCCATATCAGTACCTCTGACTTCTAGTACTGCTATAATAGTAACAAGCAACAGGAATGTCTTGCAATTTACTCACATATAATTGAATGCTTATATAAACTGTTTTACTGATTTTGGAAGATCATTATGAAACAGATCACATAGCTGTTTTATGTTTTCATCTTATACAAGAACTCAGGTCCAGATTTTTATGGTTTCCCTGCTGTCCTCATATTACATAGCAATTTCTGCTGTTCGTTCTGTTTATAAATCATATTTTTTCTGTGTCATCTCCTTAACATGTATCATGACAGTTCCCTTGTCTTAGCACATCTCACTCATTAACATTGCATTACTTTTTTCTGTTTAGATCCTTGGTTTCATAGATTCACAGGTTCACAGATAAGGACAGGCTAGCTGCCCTTATGGCTCATTTTAAGCCTAGCCAGTTTCCCCTTTTATAACCTATCCCATTTGGTTATAGACTGGCCTTACCCATCCCATGGCCTATAATTATACATTACTCCTAATGAAAATAACTGGCATCATACCATAGGTAATTTCAAGTGATTTTTCTTTTACCTGACTTTTGTTAAGACCATTTCTGAGAGGTGCCTCTTATAAACAGTACATGTTAGTTGAGCTTTAGCAAATGCATTCATGAAGGCAATCTGTTTACATACACAGGAGAAATAATTATATGGGCTTTCTGCAGTTCTGATTATGTCGCAGAGCTATGTTTTGAACTTTGTGTGGTAACACCCATCTGGAAACATGTCAGTGTGACCTTCGTCTATGCTTCTTTTCTAACACAATGATGACAACACCCACATTTTCCAGTTTATCAGCTGAGTTATTAAATTCACTTTTCACAGATTGTTCAAAATTAATATGGGAGAAGGCACATCATAGCTTCTATATGCAATGTATATTTTAAAGTTTATTTTATGCACTAAAATGTGAATTATGCAATGACTGACTGCTCATTATTATTCAAAAATAAACATGCGGATTGGATGGCCAAACCACTCTGCCTGTTGTTAAGTGAGCATATATCAATAGAAAAAAAGTCTGTCCGCTGAAGTACCACTGAGCATCCAGACTGTGTATTGATATATGCTGAAGGACAGAGCAAAATATGAAAAAATTCAGATATGCTCTGCAACACTAATTAATAAGAATTGTACCTGATTTTCCTTCTATTTCTGCACTGTCCATCAGAAAAGCATGGCAGTTAAAAAAATACAAAAAACAGCAACAATGATTCTTTTTTCTCCGTTGCTTCTCCTGCACTGTACTGTTGCACAGTACCTCAGTAAAGAAGTTAAATCGGAGAAACACTGCAGTGCCATTATACAAAGACATTATTTAAGAAAGGATGCAATCTCTTTCTTAAATGATGTCACTTTATAACATCAATAATCCTCTCCTGGTTGGGGGTGTGTCAGGATTTACCCATGGTTGGCATTGCTTAATCACTCAGGCTTTGCCCTGATGATAAAACCACACCAATTCCGGAGGAGGAATGAGGTTAAGGGAAGACAGGAGTTGAATGAGATATATAATGTTTGACTGACAATAACTGTACAGAAGATTATAAGTGATGTATAATGTTTGGAACAAAAAATATGTCAATATGGTTTGTTTTCATTTTGCCTATGTCATAAGTGATAATGCAATAGGATGTCTTTGTTATTAAAAAACACCAACTGTGGATAAATCCTGATATACCCACAGCCAGTTGGATTATTGCTTAAATATTCCTAATGTATTTTAATACATGAAACATCTTAAACGTCAGTGTCTACATGTCAAAAAATATAAAAGTGCACATTTCAGAAATGAATAATAGGCACATGTGAAATCTGCATGTCAGTTTAACCAGCTGAGTATCATCTAATTTAAAAATCATCTAAAGGAGCTCATGTACAGATGTTTTTACCCTGCAATTATAAATGTGCTTTATGTGCAACTTAAATGTAAAGCTTTTTTCCCTGGAGTCTCCACTGATAATGGATTTTACCTAGTCAGACCTTTTCCAGTCAACCAAGAGAAGTAAATCAGTAAATAAAAAAATATTTAAAAATAAAAAGGCCAAACAGACTACTATCTGCCACCTATTTTCTGCAATACAAGAGATGGAATATTTACTGTTGGTGATTGTTCATTCAACTGCCTGGTTCTTTATATTGTTCTAAAAATTGTGGTCCTTTATTTGATATTCCTAGTGTGAAGCCAAATCCAATATAATTAAATGTAACTTAGAAGGTGTCAAAGGAATTCCAGACAAATGTCAAAGACTTGAAAGGCATTATACATTTCAGCATTTAAAGCTGAAAAGAGTATTAGAGTATTATGTTAATCATATAAGCAGCTGTAAAATGATGGATGGCATGTGAATCCTCACAGGGAAAAATTTTAGAAGAGCTAAAATGAAAAGGGCTTGGAGGATTCATTAGTCAGACAAGCTGCAGTCAGGAGCACTGCAAAAGTGAGTTGAAGTTTTGGATGGAATATGGGCAGCCTCTGGAGCACAGAGGAATAAAACCTTGATTGTGAACCAGATAATGTGAGCAGGGTAAAGAGATGGGGAGGGGGAGAAGAGTATTAGTCATTAGTGCCAGTTCACCCTTCTTGGCAGGGTAGGAAGACAGATCAGCCTACTACCCATCCCTGGTGCTTATCAGAGGCTGTTTATGACTAGTAAGCAGTAATATATGGACTGTAGAGTAGTGCCCACTAAGCAGAATTAAACCAAAACTCTTTGCACAGAAGCATGCATGGCTTTGGGTACAGAATTATTTAAGTTTGCATGTAACCTAATTAAAAAACATCCGTACACAATGCAAAAGGGAATCAAGCTCACAGAGCTGTTAAGAGGTCAGAGGAACAAACTTTTTCATGACTGTCTGATGATAGCCCCTTTATTTGTCTTTCCCGATGTGAGAGCTCTACAGTAGAGCAGTAGGAGTAGGAAAGGGATCAGATGCCTGCAGGCACTGAAGAGAAATATTCAGGGAAAAACATTCCTATTGTAATTTAGGAACTGTGCTTGTAAAGTTCTGGATGATTCCTACAGATGTAATGCTAGAAATTTTCAGTAGCTATTTATAGACGTCTGGGTGTTCAAATATTAGATGGTTACAGAACAGACAGACTTCAGTGGTTGAAAAATAAGGTAAGATACTAGCTGTGGTGGTGGTACCGTGGTAGCATTGTCGTCTCACAGTACGACGTTGTCCTGTTCGATTCTCAGCTAAAGCATCTTCTGTGTGGAGACATGCGTGAATGGGCGTACCTTCGTTGAAGGTTGTGCGTCAGGGCTGGCAACTCGGCACATAAAAATCTACTGCCAATCATTAGCAGACCGGAGTTCCGCTGTGGCGACCCCTAACCGGGAAAAGCCGAAAGACACAACAACAATAAAACTGCTGCTTTTCTAAATCCTTTGGTGTTAAAGTATTAGGTACAACATTGACTTTTATTAAGCTATGTCAGGTCTTCCTTATTTGGTTTTACAATGAAATAACTAGGATGACGGATGAATGAGATACATTGCTCTAGACACAACTTAGTTTTAACAAAGCATTTTGCATGGCTCAAGACAGTAGACAAATAACAGGAAGAAAATGGAAGCAGAGTTATAGGACATGTCTTCCCCGACTGGTTTTAATGAGTTAAGAGTGGCCCATCTTTGGAACATCTGCTTATTTTCTAAGAAAACAGAGGCATTCAGCATTCCCAGCTGCATCAAGTCATAATGAAAGCGGATTTGCATGCACTTAAGTATAACAACTGGTAAGGGAGGTATGACTCTTTCAACCAAT
Source organism: Protopterus annectens (assembly GCF_019279795.1). Lineage (NCBI taxonomy): Eukaryota > Metazoa > Chordata > Ceratodontiformes > Protopteridae > Protopterus > Protopterus annectens. The sequence continues at coordinate 768,071,207 of NC_056734.1, read as the reverse complement.
TGTGTTTTTGCATTGTTATTTAATGGGAATAACATTGAATCCTTCCTATTCATTCTTAGCCTAGAAATATTGCCAAACTTTTCCAATAATTCCAGCACCCTAGCTAGGCTGCCCATCAGGTCTCGCAGACATATTACATCATCAGCAGCAAGCCATGAGGAGGAAATACATTCCATATGATTAATCTTAATACCCCACTGGGAGTGATTCTGTCTAAGGTAACTAGCAAGAACCTCAGCTGCTGAAACATATAACACAGAGGAGAGAGGACATCATTTTACAGTAGTACCCCCAGTTCAATGGGTGATGAGACCAGTCCGTGTGTAACAACCTGAGACAAAGGTTCTGCATAAAGCAATTGGCATCATTTGAGAAAGAGACTTTTCAGGCCAAACGTATGCATCATGTCCAACAGAAAAGATAGATCAAGAGAATCAAATGCTTTGTGGAGGTCAAAAAATAAAGGACCTTAGGGAGAAGAAGAAAATTTTGAGAGAGCCAGCTGTAACATATTTAAGAATAAATGGATTAAATCTGGTCCCCTTTGTCTGCCCTTTACAATGCCTTTCTGCATCAGATGTATTAGGGATGGTAGGGATTTTTGTAAACATAATGCCAGAATCTTGGCATAAATATTTGTTTTCATCTATAAAATTGATGTTGGGTGAAACTCACTAGGTCTAGTGTTTTTATTGCTACTTTTAGGTAGCAAAAATTTGTATTGGCTAGTCTAGTTGTGTATGGAAACATTCCCAGCCTCTCTCCTTTGACAAGCAGACGCAAGAATGGCTTTAGTAGATACTGTTTAAAGCTCTTGTAACATTCTGCTGGAAGGCCACCAGGCCCAGGGACCTCCCCACTACAGAGCTTCTGAATACATTGACTTACTTCTTCTTCACTGATAGGGAGATCGAGAGTCTGATCTTCTATCATTACTATCTGGGTGAGATACCCCCTTGCTAACATTAGCCCTGGAGAATGGATTGTAACATCCAGTTTGACTGCACAGAGTACAATAATACTGTCTCTCACAATTGCTGATACACCACACATCCCAGCCTCATTTGCCATAGCAGTAATTGACATTTCCTTCCTTCCTTCAAACTATATGTAAGCTAGACTTTTAGGTTTTGAAGAACCTTTGATCAATAATAAGATGGCCGTCTTTCCCACCTACTGAGCACACTAGAGAGTTGTAGAACCATACTCTCTTTTCTTAATTGTCGAATCTGTTCACTAAGCCAAGTTATAGTCTCCTCTTTTCTCTTGAATTGCTTTCCTAGCATTTTAACTTCTCCCGCCAAATGGGTAATTCTGCTTCTCTTAAAAGATCATTTTCTCCTTCTTAATCTCCTCTGACCACAATCTAACCAACCATTTGAAGTCATCCCAGCAAATGAAAATGTTATCCTTATTACTCCAATTGTCTCCCAATATACTCTGATAAACCTCTCTATGTCAGACCTCCAACTTCTTGTATTTGGAATAGCTCTAAAGACTGAAGTTCTAAACCTCGCCAAACTGTGGTCTGACAGAGCAGAAGTACCATGGGCCATTGTTTTAACTGCCCCCATAAGCATTGAGGTAATCAGCACATAATTCAGCCTAGAAATCATGCCAGTTTGATGAGGTATAAATATAAAACTGGAATCCTAGGGATTGTAATACCCATCAAATGTCTACCAGTTGGCAGTCTTTCAGAAAAGTGCTAAAGAATTAACTAACTTGTATTTCTGAAATGTTTCTGAGATAGTCTGTCAACCTCCAGATTTAAAGGTGTATTAAAATCCCTGCCAATCACCATTGGAACAGTTAATTTCCCCATTTTAATGAGTGCTTGTGACAACTGGTTCAAAACCTGGGGGTCATCCTTGTTTGGGTCATAGAAACAACCAAGAATAATGACCCTTGCCATTGTTCTGACCTTTACTGAAATGCACCTGTCTCCTGTCTCTTTCACTGACAATATCAAGGACCATTGCAACCGTTTACATACCAAAATGGAAACCATTTCTGTGGGCTGAGCCACCACAGTTGGACACTGCCCACCCCTTCCACCTCTTATGCAGCAAATACACAGGATTTAGTTTTAATTTTAGTTTTCCTGAATAAAACGCAAGTCTAACTTTAACTCCTCTCATAACCTTAGACATGCATGCTATTTTAGGGCTATAGAAAGGTCTTTCACATTCCATGAAATTCTGGTATTCCCCCCAACCCCCATTGCCAAGATATAATACCATAGGATCTAACCCTGTAACTTGTAAGTCTGCTGATGGCCAATTATACCAGCGAAACTGTTCATTGACTGGTCTTGGTGCACTAGGTTAAAGGCAGAAAATGCCCCATTAGGCAAATTATACAAGTAAAGGAGACAACAATTAGGAAAAAAAAAGGAATGCCCCTATGAGCTACTGACAAAGACATTACACAAACCACCACACTAAATATCTGCTTACATTTGCTCTGTAAGTATTTTTTTACAAACAAATAACTTGATAAGGTGGCTAAAATAAGAAAGACTGATAATGAAAATAAAAGACTCAATCAGTACCTTTGTGAACAGTATTTCTTAACTGAATGTCTTTAATATTGGCTTTGACGGAAAAATGATTAAGGTCCTTCTGATGTAATATTGTTCATAAACAATCAACCAGTGTCCCTGATGAAAAACAGAGCAGATGGGGGGACCTGCTGAAAGAGAAAAAGTTTCTTCAGGCTAGTAAGTTGCCAGCAGTGGCCTATGTCACTCATTTTAAGGCTGCAGACCTGTCCTGCGACTTCTCAGTTACATCTCTTTCCACTGGAGTAGGATCAGGAGTGGCATCTCATCAGTAATCTCCCCCCTATCATCCATGTCTGCCAGTGAGACAAATTGGTAGCAATATGGAGATAATCCCAAAGAGATGGAAGGACCAGCTGTACCTCTCTGTGTCCAGCATTCTACCAAACCCCTAGTTGAAGACATGGGCCATTGCTTCTTTCCAGTGGGCAACTTCCAAGGGGAGTTTGGAGTAGACCTGGGTGATGTCTTGTGTTCTTTTGATTTAAGGTCAATGCCTATAGCCACCAGACCTACATTGCTCCAATCTGCTGGGCAGCCATTGACATGAATGCTTCCTCTTCTTCAGAATTACCGAAATATGTAGACTGACTTGCACAACTGACACCCAAGGTGGATGGGAAATGTAACTGACAGGTGATGCTCATCTCTTTAAATCACCTAATAAAAGGGACCATGGCCTTCCTTTTCATGAATAGCAGTTTGCTTTAGTCAGGAAACACCCTAATAGGTGCTCCTGCTAGAGCACAATCATTCTACATGTATATGGACATCTTTAGGGCTAGCTCCATTATGTTGTAATGTAAAAAAATAACAAAAAATGGTTTGGGACATTACTAGTCTTGTTTCTGCCTTAAATCCTGTGGGTCCCTTCTACCACCATGGGAGTCAACAACTACAAAATCAATTTAAGTTGCTCTGTAATGAATCTAACAGGATTGCTACCCTGTATCCTCTCTGCAAGCCTATTCCAAGTGCTCTGAATTTCCAAATCATCTATTTTAACTTCCTGTCTATGGGCTTTCTTGCAAATCACTAATCTGGTTTGCACACAATATTTTAGTTTCCTTATGCACCTCCATCCCTACTTGCTGTCTGTTGAGAGCCTCAGACAACATTTGTAATTTAAGATCTTGTTTAGCACTTGTTTCAGTCAGTGTTGAGCTATCATTTAGGACTGCTTGGACCATTTGATTAAGTATGGAGAGAGCAATTTGCAGTTCACTGAAGATCTTGAATGTCTGCAAACCTAGGTCAGTCATATTCTGCCTTTACAATTGCTGACCACAAACTAGAACTATAAGAGGCCAAAAGTGTAGATCAATATTTGTGTATATACCTTTAAGAAGCTATCCAAGGGCTTCTACAATTGTATAAATACTGAGCACATGCAAGCTTGACTGCCATTTTTAGGTAGCTGTTGAGATATAAGCTATTATGTATGCAAGCTCTGTTTGTTAACTAGTTTGTTTGTATTTAATGATGCTGCTATCCATCCTGATGTGGTTCTATGTATTAAAGTATCTGAATGAAACCCTAAGCCTTCTCGTTGTATGTGTTAGAAATGAACGAGTGACAAAAAGTAAATTTAATCTCTTGTTTGCACTAATAGGGCACATATATAGGATAAGTAACTATCTGTGCATTCTCCATTCTTAATGAGCAGTGTTTATTAATGTCAGAGAGAGCAAAAGAAGAGCTCTCAGGTGCATATTCCAAACTCTTAAAGACTGCTACATATTGTGCACCATCAAGGCTACTATAAATCAGCCATATAGTAGCTTGTTCTGTTCAACCATAATTAGGCCAAGATAAAAGACATGCTGTAGGTGGATTGGACACTCTAAATTGGCCCTAGGTGTGAGTGTGTGCATGTGTGTGCCTTCTGTGGAAGGTTGGGTGCCAGGCTGTCAACTCAACACTGTAAAACTCCACTGCCAATCATGAGCGGACAGGTGATCCACTGTGGTGACCCCTAACCGGGAAAAGCCAAAAGAAGAAGAAGAAGTTAATATCCTTCTTCCTAATATTTAAGTCTTTGAAGATGTCTTAGTTTTGAAGACCTCAATGAATATAAAATATTTTAGCCCAACTGCATTCCAAACCAGATCAGCATTTGAACTCCTCGAATATTTTCCATACCCCAAGAAGCATCATATCAAGCCTGTCTGTAGCTAATGTACAATCACTGGCAAAAAGTCAAAACACTTTCCAATCACAGTATACCATTTCAAAAAAACTTTTGATTTTCTGAGTTAAGGCCTCCATTCCAACAATAAATAGAAATGGGAACCAGGGGTATTCCTGTCAAGTACCCCTACTATTTGGGACCTCCTCTATTAACTCTCCATTAATCAATATATGCACAGTGGAGTCATCATATAATGATTTCATCCAACACATACATTTAGTCCTTATACCAGTCTCCTTCAGTGCTTGAAAAGGACCATACAATAGAGTTCACCCCTGTTCATATTCAAGTGCAACTTGGATCTATGAATGGGAAAAAGAAAATGTATCCCAGGACTACCCCCTGCATTACTAATGGATGGAGATTGCTCCTAAATGCTTTATCTTATACATTGTTCACCACAAATTATCGATGATATGATCCCATTTATTCTCATTAGGCATAATACATAATTACTGATTATGAGAGGGGTAAAGCCAGTTTCTAATCAAATGACATAAGTTAATTCAAGCACAAAAAAGGGAAACTGGCTAGTCTTAAAATGGCCCACATGGGCAGCTAGCCTAGTACTTACCTATGAAATTATGAACCTACAAGAAAATCCAATTCATAAGAAAAAAAAAGCTTTCCTTATGTCAAAGAATACTGCCCCAGCAGAGGTTCATGGTTTGCTTCTCACTGTTTTCATATTCTATCCTATCCATCCTTACACTAAACCTATATCTCACCTCCTATCACAACCCACTAAATACAACTTACACTTTCCCCACAAAACAAACCTCTACCTATACCACTAGTACTCCTCACTACAGCCAATACATATCACCATAACATCATGATTGCACCAAACTCACTTAGGATACTCCCTATCACCCCAAAATCACCTACTGCTAACAAGTACATAGCCATCTTAATTAAACTCACTAAGCTCCTCCACCACATTAATTACCAATTGATTCTTGCAGGTGAAATTCACCCTATTCCAGGACCTGACCCTTACCTATCCACCTCTGCAAATACCAGCTTCCCCGCATACCAGTTATCTATCAATAGACCAAAAAACAGTCTACTAATTCTGTCCTTAAATATTCAAAGTGTTAAAAATAAGGTACACTTACTACATGCACTTCTCTCTACCTACAACCCTGACATATTATGTCTGACAGAAACCTGGCTAAAGCCCACTACTGCAGACAAAGAAATCCTATCTACTGGTTACAATGTACTCTGCCAGGATAGACTATCCAAAAAAGGAGGACGTGTAGCCCTTCTCTTTAAGAATACCCTAAATGTCACCACAATCAATCTGCAAACCCCTCCTTTCAACAACTCTAAAATCCTCTTAGCTAAACTAAAACGTAGCAGCAAAAAGTCAGTCAACATTGTCGCATGCTATATACCACAAGGTGATAACATCCCAACCCTGGAAGGCTTCCAACAATGGTCAAACCAAAACCTCCCTCAAGAAACCATTATAATCGGTGACTTTAACATAGATTGGAACACATGCTCAGCCTTAAACCCCACCAGCCATATTAACCTCTATAACTTTTCACAAATTATCCAAAGTAACACTAGACTAGGAACGCCAAAAGTTAAAGAAAGCCTCCTGGACTGGATATTAATAAATAGGACCAACACTCCATACCAGGCAGGTGTCCTCCCCAATTTCCTCAGTAACCATCAACCCACTTTTCTATTAAAACACAAAACCCAATCCAACCCTACCTCCAGATCACTAACAACCCACAATACAGAAAACTTTGACCCCAACAAATTCAAACTGTAACTAAAACACCATAACTGGCACATACTAAAGACTTTACCCCTAGAAGAATCCGTAGACCATTTCAACAACACCTTCCTAGGTATCCTAAATACCCACGCCCCACCCAGTATCACTAAACTCAAAACAAAAACAGCCCCCCTGGCTTACCAAAGAAACTAAAAAAAAAAATTCAGAAAGGAACAAAGCCTGGGACACTTGTAGAGCCACAAAAACCCCAACAGCTAAGGCACAATTCCAACAGCTCAGAAATGAGACAAAAAGGTCAGTCCTCCTTGATAAAAAGAACTATTTCCTTGAGCTACAAAACAAGCACCAAAACAACCCCAAGAAATACTGGAAAGGAATTAACAACATACTCCATCCTGGCCGGCCTTCCACCCCCTTTTCCTACCTCCTCAAATGAAATTACAAATATACCAGACACATTTAATAAATACTTCATTGAAACCATTTCTAATCTTGTTCAAAAACAGCCTACTACCACTACCACTAATCACCCACAGCCTATAGAGAAACCTAAAACTACCTTCCAATTGCAACCCATCCTAACTAGCTATGTCAAAAAGTTGCTACTTAAACTCAAACCTACCTCACTAGCGGCTGATGGACTACCTGCTGAATTCCTTCTGCTGGCTGCCAATGAATGTGCCTTCCCCATATCCATCCTACTAAATAAATCAGTCTCAAAAACCTCAATCCCACCTATCTGGAAAAAGTCCTATATTATCCCCCTTCATAAAGGCGGAACCTCTACCCATCTCACCAACTATCACCCCATAGCCATTCTGTCCCCACTGACCAAAATACTTGAGAAATGCATCCACCACCAACTCATGCCATACCTACTTAATAACCAACTCCTCTCTCCTACCCAACATGGATTTAGGCCAGCTCATAGCACTACCACCACCCTACTTTCCTTCACAAACCTCATCAATCAAAACAAACACATAGGCAAACTAACCTGTGCCATATTTCTGGACCTATCCAAGGCCTTTGATATGGTCAGTCACTCCAAACTAATTCATGCCCTTACTGACCTCAGCCTAAGCAACCAAACCCTGGCTTGGTTTCAGAATTACCTACAAGGAAGACAACAAGCAGTGCAGTGGGACAATAACTTATCATCACTGCTTCCCATCACCACCGGGGTCCCACAAGAATCCATATTAAGTCCCCTGCTATTCTCCATTTTGTACCAACAATCTTCACACTATCTGTCAGGATGCAGCAGTAATACAATACGCTGACGACTATACACTTGTCTTTTCAGCCAATGACCCTCAGACACTTTTCTCTGTAACCCAAAAAGCCTTCCATACCACAGAAAACTGGTTTCTTAGCAAATACCTAATTCTAAACCCCCCAAAAAACAAACTGTTACTTTCCTCACCTAACAAATCCCCCACCATACACACTCCTTTTAACATAGTCACTAGAGATGGCACCATCATCTCCCCAGACACTCACACCAAACTGCTAGGAATTACCATCGATGACAACCTCAAATTTGATCATCATATTAACCAAACCATTAAAAATGTCCACAAAAACTGGGCAGTCTATATAAAAATAAACATTTTCTAACACAACCTGCTAGGATAACAATTGCTCAGACTCACCTTCTCTCTACACTATTCTATTCTTTACCCATTCTCACCAACCTACCCAAAACTGAAATTAATAAACTCAACACTTGCTATAATCAAATTGCAAAATTCTCAACAGGTGCCCCCTATCATGCCCACCACTGCTTATCCTTAAAACAACTTGACTGGCTTGAATTCCCTAATCTCCTGAACTATCATCAACTATCCTTTGCCCACAAACTCCTATTATTTCCAGACAAAACCCCGTCTCTGGCTAATCTGGTATTTCCCCAAGCTAATAACAGGCAAATATGCTCTAGCAATAAAAATTAATTAAGATCACAAAAAACAATAATGCAGCAGGGGACTCCCTCTTCCACAAGTACATTGGCAAAATTTGGAACTCCCTACCCACCTCTATTACCTCAGCTGTCTCAAAGGCCACATTTAAAAGATTTCTGAAGGAACACCTAAAGCACTCATGGATATGCACATGTTCCTCACCTGGCTACCCCCCCCCATCCTTCCCCTGCCCACTACTACTGCATCATCTCTAACTAAGACAGCCAATTACCTTACCTGTGTGTAATCTATACAATACTCTCAAAACCAAATCTCACTTCTCTCAAACTGACCTATGTCACCCTCATTCTGGATATGTCAACTTGAACCAAAACATGTATATTATGTTACTTCTATGTTAAAGGCTGTTACTTCCTATGAATTTAACACCTCTGTATTCACTGCAATGATTGCCTGAATGTTACTGTGGAGTTTCTCTCTCTGTAATGTTTGTATGAATTTTACCGTGGAACTTTTCTCCCCGGGCTTCCACTGAAAATGGACATGCATCCAGTCAGATATTCTTGGTCAACAAATGTAAAATAAATAAATAAATAAAATAAATAAATTCATACACTGTCCATCATTTTTTCTCAGCCAGCCTACCCTTTATAAACCCCCTTTTGACTGGGATCGACAATGCTTGGAATGCATTTCTACAGTCTGTTAGTGAAAACCACTGCTAAAATTTTAACATCCACATTTATCAGAGAAATGGGCCTATATAATTACTTGATTTGCATTTAGCTTGACCAGACTTGAGTATAGGAACCACCACCACTTTTGTAAAGGATGATGGGAAAATTCCATGCTGTACAGTTATGTTATAGACCCTAACCAGGTTATTTAAAAACATGGAACTAAGTAATTTCTGCGTAGATACCATTTCTTCCCAGAGTTTTGCCCCTCTTGATAGAGCAAGACATGTTGGAGATGTCCTGCATAATAAAATTATCATGTAACATTTGCTTATCCAAATTAGACTGATTAGCCCCTTGTCATCCCCAGCTAGCTTTTCTATCCAAATTTTCCTCCTGACCTATAGCTACAAGGCTATATATTGTCTTAAAAAATGTCTAAAAATTATTTAATGTTATTATATACTGCTGTCTTCATCCTCCATTTCTAATATAAGCCAAATATTTACTATATTTTTCAAACTCTGTGCTTGACACTTCATGATTTTGCTGCATTAAGCACCAACAATTATGTACTGTAATCGGGTCTTTTTACTGCTGTAACTGCTGCTTCCTGTTTTTTTTTTCTTTTAAATATTGAAGCCTTTCTAATTGTGAAAGAGAACATTCCTCTCTTTTTTCTCTATCTATCTATCTATCTATCTATCTATCTATCTATCTATCTATCTCCCTTTGTATAAGCCCAATTTAATTTTCCGACTTCACAATCTTGCCTGCTTCCAATTTACTCCAATATCCATTGAGACTTATTAACTGACCCTTATTTCACAGTTTATGACCACCCAGGTGTTCATGCATCCAATTGCTTCTAAAAAAACAAAAAAGATTAGACTCAAGAATTATCTCAGTCTTAATAATCCTGCTTGCACCCTTTGTAGTGTACTCTATAGCCATGATCTCCACTTCCTATTAGTCTGTTTTATTCCCTTTTTTAATTTCTCCAAGTCTTTTACCATGACGGGAACGGACCCCATTCCTAAGTCAAAGTGTGATTAAAATTCATGAAATTAGTAGTTTCAATCTTTCATGTTAGCCAGAAATGCTCATCTCAGCACCAGCAATGTGCCCAGTAATGACTCCTGCAGTTCATATCGAGTTACATGTATTAGTAGCATATCTAACTATGACTGTAAATTCTTTTTTATAAGATTGTTTCTCCTACTACTATTGGAACTGTCTGGTTATCCTTCCTCCACATTGCCCTCTTTTCTGCCTGTAAATCCTGGTATTTTATGACTATGTGTTTCTCTGTATGTAAGACACTGTAGTCACTGGGTGTAGCAATTTCAATGATTAATGCTACTTTTGTCTTCTTTTCATGGATTACTATGTCTGGTTTTCTTGCTGCTGCTTTTTTGAACTGTTGGTAATGGATGATCCCATATGATATAAACTTCATAATTTTCTATAATGCTTTGTGGCAGATGATTCCAGTGTTTTTCATCTACTTCAATATTATAATGTTTGGATAATCCCCAATGCAACAGTCTTGCCACATTATTATGCGTTTCAGTATACAGTCCTTTTGCCATTAGTATGTCACAGTTAGCAATATGATGTGCGACTGCTTCCAGTCTGTTTTACAAAATGTACATTTATCTATTTCTCCCACTTGTTCAATGGACTTTGTAAATCAACATGTATGGAGTCCACTTTCTTGAGCCGCCAATATTAACCTTTTGTCTTTTGGTTTAAATTCACCTCTCCTTAACCATTCCTGCATTTGATCATGATCAACATGAGTTTGTTGCAAGAGTTTTCTGTACTTGCAAATATATTTACACATTTACACATTTTCCACATTTCTTGCCTTCTCACGTGATCCTTCACCTTATATTCTTTCTTTTGTTTTTTGGCACATTCAGTTGCTGCCTGATTTTTATCTACTTCTGGATTGATTCCCATTCCGGCTCAACACCCATATGCTTCTGCTAGACTAAGCAGAGAAGTCCTCTTAGACTTACTCTCCTCATGTTTCAAAACTTTCACTATGTTTGGGCCATGTGACAGTCCCATATTTGCAGATCTAAACATGTAATCACTTTTGAGAAGGCCCATAACTCCTTCAGAATGGGGAATATATACTCTTGGTATGCACTGATTTTTGCAAATCATTTGATGAGCATGAAGCATTCTTCTTGTTTTCCTGTCCAACCTATCCAACTCCTTATGGGGCTAGTCAATCACTTGAAAACTGTAAGTTAGGACAGGAACAACAAATTGCTTTGCAGCTTGGACTTTGTTCCTAGATGTCAATGTTGTTTTCAGTATTAACCAGTGACGCCATTTTCAAACTTCCTAGCTAGGGGTGACCACTTTGTTCCCTTCCCTGTGCAGGTTACGTGGAAGTGCTGTATGATTTGCCTCATGGTAGGTTTCTGAATATTAAATTATTGTATTACAGTTGCTGTTGAATAGACTTATATAATAACTGCTAGTACTGATACACTCATAACATTGTATGTGCCTCGGAATGGTTTTACATTTTCTGTATGTGCTTTAGAGTGAGTTAGACTGCTTTCTCGTCTTTCTATTATGGTACTGTGAAAAACAGCTTTTTCTGGCTCACATATTCTTGCTTCAGCTCTGTGTTTACAATACCCTGAGAGTGCTGAAAGATACTTACTTCTCTGCGCTTAATGCAGTCTCAACGCTCGCTTTGCTAGCAACTCAATCCATCAGGCGTTGTTTGAAAGTAACCCAAAGCCTTCCTTAGTTTTTTCTTTTTACTATGTACCCCATGAGTGCTGAAAATTACCTACTTCTCTGCGTTTAATGTAGTCTCAACACTCGCATTGCTAGGAACACCATCTAACAGGCGTTGTTAGAAACTAAACCAAAGCATGCCTCACTTATCTTGTTTCTAAGTACCCAGTGAGTGCTGAGTGGCTTTCTCCTCTCTGAGTTTAACACAGTTTAAACACCCGCCTCTCTAAGTACGCTATCCAGCAGACATTGTTAAAACATAGACCTTTGCCAGCTTTTATTTTTTGTAATATAAAGGTGCCTGCTGAGTGACCTTCCCATCTCTGCGATTAAAGCAGTTGCAACTCCTGCCTCACTAATGTGCGCTATCCAAAAGGCGTGGACTGAATCTAAGCCATAGCCTGCTTTATTTTTCTATGAACACCATGCAGTAGCTGTTAGTTAAGACTTAGCCAAAGCCTGCTTTATGTTTTCTCATGGGGTCAGTCAATTTGATGGATGCTGAGTGATGTCTACTACTGCACGCTTAATGCTGTTTCAGTAGCTAACTCATTAAACACGCCAATCTTTAGGCATCAATAGCTATACATCTCAAGCCTGTTTTCTCTTGCATCCACAGAATGAGACACATGTGGAATCAGTGTTTTTGCTCTAGATTTACTAAATGACCTTACATTGTGGCATGTGTGAGTACGCCAACTAAAGGGCCACAGATAACTGCCTGGTATTTCTGTTGTTTTTTTTTTAAATCTCTACATGGTCTTAATTGGGTTACCTGAAAAGCTTTGCTTATATTTTGTAAATATTTAGCTGTGCCTAGACTTCTCTACAGTTTACAGTTATATACTATGCATTTTAGTTGTATCATCTGCCTGAACTAGTTCTGTTCTCGTGTTTCTACTAATAACAAACTCTCCTACTCTACAAACGAGCTGGGTTATTGCATTTGACTAGGGCTTGTGTGAATTAGTAGCAGTATAACTTAAGACTTGGTAAACTGTATCTTACTTTGCCTTCTCTAGTACTATCCTATAGCTGTACCTTGCTGTCTTCTCCATTCTTCCTCTTACTCTACCTCTTCCTCATTATATACTCCCTTCCAAATCTATTCCCCACATCGTTTTACTTACTATATCTTACTTAATAATCTCATCTACCGATTATTACTCCTTTTCTTCCTCTATCTCCTTCCTCTACCTGCATCTTTCACCTACTAAATACCTAAACTAGTATGTTTGTCCTCTCTTTTACAGTACTCCACTTCTGAAGGTCTCTCCCAGCCTGAAGAATATCTGGATTTCCTCCTGCAAATCCTCTGACATTTTTCCTGGATTTTCTGGCTACTAGCCTGGGCCACATAAAACAAAAGGGAACTTCTGTGAGGACTCCCATATTTGTAAATCTGTGAATGTATGTTACCTTACACTAGATTCAATTTCCTAAGATTATGTCTATTTGTTAGATGCCCTTCCATGTGTGCGAATCAGCAGCCTACTGCAGACCATTAAGCACCTTCTCCCCCCCGTATCATTTGATTTTGTGTCTCTGAACTCCATCTAGTATAAACTTTAATAGACTTGGCCATTTTTCCCACCTACTGTTTTCCCTATTTCCACTAGGAGGCAGCATCTACCAGCCCATAGCCCATATCATTTTAAATTCCTTATGCCTGATATTATCTCCACTTGCCTATAAACTTTCTCAAATCCCACACCACACTCTCCAAACCTGTTAGGAACCACCCTCTCCCTACATTAAATAAACTTTGGAATAAAACTCCCCTTACATTTCTTACATACTGCAACTCTATTCTTTCTTAAAGTCCTTCTTTGTACAACCTATTACCTCAACCCTGAATAGCAGTGGCTGATACTTTTTCAGCTGGTCTCTCTCACCCTGCTGTTCTACCTCGCTCCGTTCACCCTGTAGGCTCACTCCACTCCCCTACCCCCAAATCTCACCCACCCCCAGTGCTCCTACATTTATTCTCCTCCTAACATCCCTCCCTCTCACCACCAACCAATCCTCAACACTTTCCCTCCACCCCAACTGCCTCTCACTACCACACCCCTCCCCTCCTACGTCCCTTAACCTACTCTCTATTATATCCAAAAGGCCCCACCTATCATGCTCTCTCTTTTATTCCTAAAACCTTTATTTCCATATCCATCCTTATCCTTCTTCTACTTCCTCTATACCATGCCACCTCCTATACTCACTTCCATCTACATCCTCGACCTCTTCCTCCCCTCCTCTCCCACACAACACGCTTCCACAACATCTCAGCCTCTTTAGTTCCCTCCCACCCTTCCCTCCTCTTCAAAGCAAAACTTCTCCCAGTCACTACTAAATACTACAAACCCAAACCCTTTCATTACCAGACACTTCTAACTAAGTACAAACCAAAACAACTTATTCCTTATCTCACTTACCTCTGCTTAGCTGGTGACATTCACCCTAATCCAGGACCAAACTTCTCCCCTACTAACCACACTAGCTCCCACAATAATTCCACCAATAAATACCTCAAATTCCTCACCATCAATGCCCAAAGCCTAAAACATAAAACAACCTACTTTCATGCCTGGCTCACTCAAAACTCACCTGACATTGTAGCCATCTCTGAAATCTGGCTAAAACCTCACATAAGTGACTCTGAATTCCTTACCCCCGGATTTCAATCACTTTGATCCAACCGCCTAAGTACTTGAAATGGTGGTGTAGCACTAATGTACTCCAACCAGCTTTCCTTTACTACATATCCTAATCCCATCCCTTCTTTCAATAATGCTGAACTTGTAGCAGGCCTTCTAAAAATTAACAATCATAAAAGCATCTGCTTCATTTCCCTCTATATTCCTCCAGGTAACAACACCAACACCCAGGAAGACATCCTCTCCTGGGCCTCCTCAAATATTAAACTGGAAACCTACATATTGGGTGATGTAAATATAGACTGGAACAATATCAACAACCCTAACCCCACCATGTCAATCAATCTATTTAACTACACTCAACTTACTAGCATCATCACTAGACCTAACAAAACCAACACCCCCAGGCTCCATACTAGACTGGATCCTAGTATCTTATCCCAGTAAAGTCATACAGTCTGGTGTTATACCAGACCCATTAAGAGACCACCTCCCTGCCTTCACCAATCGAGCTTCCCTCACCTCCCCACACTCCCACCAGTTCATCCACACTCAGAACCTCTCTAACTTTAACCCTACTACTTTCTCTGATTCATTTAGGAATACCAATTGGAATCCCCTGAAAACTCTTCCATTAGACTCAGCCTTTGACTTTTTCAACTCAACTTTCTTAAATGTCCTTAACTCCCTAGCTCCAGTAAGAACAAAAGGAGTAAAAACTAAGACCACCCCGTGGCTTACCAAAGACACCAAAAAGATTATGCTACAAAGAGATAAAACCAGGAAAACATACCTCCAAACTAAATAACCAGACATCTTACTTGAATACAAACAGCTAAAAAACCTTGCCAAAAAACAAGTTATCAAAGATAAAAAGTCCTACTACATCAAAATGCAAACAAATCATGCAAAAAACCCCAAACAATTTTGGAACTCTATCAACTCCCTCCTTAGGCCAGGTACTAAAAACAATCCCTGCCCCGACACCAGCAAATCTGACTTTGAAATTGTCTCACTATTCAACACCTTCTTCATCACTTCTATTGTTGAGCTAACCAAGACCTTTATCAACATCAACCCTCAACCCCACCCCACCCAAACATTCTCTCCCTCCTCTCCCCCCTTCTTTTGAACTCAAAACCATCTCCACCTACCTAATAAAGAAACTACTCTCTAAACTAAAGCCTTGCTCCAATGCCCCCGACAACATTCCCTCCTCCTTCTTAAAAATAGCCTCCGATGGTATTGCTCTCTCTATTAGCATTCTGATCAATAGATCACTACTTGAATCCTATGTACCCAAACTATGGTGCTCTGCATATATTCTTCCACTTCACAAGGGTGGCAAAAACTGTAACGTCTCTAATTTCTACCCCATAGCCATCCTTTCCCCTATCTCTAAACTCCTTGAAAAATGCATCCACCTTCAGCTCTTGCCATTCCATACCAAACACCAGCTACTCTCTCCTACCCAACACGGCTTCCGCTCAGGGCATAGTACCAACACCACCCTTCCCTCCTTCTTACATACTGTCAATTTAGCCTGTGACTCCAGTAATTTAGTATCCTCAGTTCTGCTGGACTTATCTAAAGCTTTTGATACCATCTCCCACACTCACCTTCTAAATCATCTGTCTAATCTCAATCTATATCAAAAAACTCTCTCCTGGTTCTCCAGCTATCTTTCTGACAGGTTCCAGGCTGTCAAATGGGGCCAGGGCACATCCACCTTCCATCCTACCCCCACTGGAGTACCCCAAGGATCCATACTTGGCCCAGTTCTATTCAACATCTTTATTAACAATTTTCACAAGGCCATACCCAATACTAAAATTGTTCAATATGCTGACGATTCTACTTTGATTTGCTACGCCTCCAACTTGACAGATCTCCAACTACTGACACAAACAGCCTTCTCAACTATTGAAAACTGGATGCTCCAAATCACCTCTCATTAAATGCTAACAAAACTAAAATCCTTCTATTGTCTCCTTCTAAGTCTTCCCCCTATTGATAAAAATTCATTCCAAATAACCAGCCATAACAACTCCATTTTAGAGGTCGTTCCCTCCGCCAAACTTCTTGATGTAACCATTGATGAACACCTAAAATTTAATTCTCATGTCCAGCAAAACATAAAGAAAACCCACATAAAACACGGCCTACTTTATAGAAACAACCACTTCCTCTCTCCTGCTACCAGATTAACTCTCGCCACTACTTATCTCCTTCCCTCTCTACTGTATGGCGCCCCTCTGATTACTAATTTATCCTCCTCACTATCCTCCAAACTAGAAGTATGTTACAATAAAACCTCCAGATTTGTTACCAAAGCCAAATCTTCCTCTCATCACTGTTCCTCCCTTCACTCATTAAACTGGCTTGAACTTCATAACCAACTTGACTTTCACCAAATCACGACTGCCTATAGACTACTATTCCAACCTAGCAAGTGCCTTGCACTATCCAATATCCTACAACCATATACTCCCCATAGAACACTTAGATCTACCCACCAAAACCTAATCACCATCCATATACTGAAGTGCCCAGCTGGTCATCTTCTGCTTTCCTTCACCTTAGCCAAAAAATGGAATGCTCTTCCTTCCACTGTTAGGACATGCGATAACCTCGAAAACTTTAAAACTCTTTTTCATTCTCACCTTTACTCAAACAGGAAATGCAACTGTACTCTTCACCCTCCGCCTCTCAAGGTCTCCTCTGCTTTTACTCCTGACTAACCTCTCACCTAGCTAACCTTGCTCATTTGTATTTTGTATAAATAACTATACTGTAAAATCTAGCCACAAGGCCATTTGCCTGTCTTTTACACCTAAACAAAATTGTAATTGTTTGTTTCTTTATGAATGTTACCTGTTTATTTGTCAGTAATGCAAAGTTTCTTAGTAATTATTCATGTAACTATGTATTGTTGGAGCTTTTCTCCCCAGGCCTCCACTGAAAACGGGCTTCCCAAGCCCAGTGGACCTCCCCAGTCATCAAACTGGAATAAATAAATAAATAATTTAAGTCTTCTAAAATATTCCTTACTAAGTTTTATTCACATTTGTTCATGTTTTAATGTTGAGCCTTCATTAATTCCCAAATATTTATACACTCCCATTTGCTCAAGTTCTTTTATATCACTTTCCTGTCCCAAACTGATGTTTTCTTGATGCTACAGCTTTCCTCCTTTAAAAGTTGCTTTTGCACATTTATCAAGACCAAATGACATTCTTATATCATCTAAAAAAGTTTTGACCACTTGCTGTTGTGCTTTCAGTTCGTTATCTGATGAACTATGCAATTTTAAATCATTTACAAAATGGAGATGAGCAGTCTTTACACTTTGTTGTTTTCTGGGAGCCAAAATGTAGCCATAACCTAATCTGTTAAGTAGAAGACAAAAGAGCAGCAGTGACAGAGTCACCATGGAATATCCATCTTTACATTTTATTCATGGAATATTAATTTGTTCTTTATCATGGCTTAACCGCAAAGTGGTTTGCCACTGTTTCATGGTCACTATAATGTAATCTATCAGTATAGGTTGTATCTTCTACATTTTTAAGCACTCTTTTATCCATGAATATGGGATACTGTCAAATATTTTTTGTAGTCCATCCATGACATATTTAGATTCTTACCATTTTTTACAGTTCTCTATTATGACTTTATTTATTGACATTTGTTTACCAGGAAAGTCCACTGGGTCAGAAAGCCATTTTCAGTTGAAAGTCTGGGAGAAAAGCTCCAACAAAGAATTACAACGTATACAAATTTAAAATAAGTATAAATGAAGTCACATGTATGCAATTCAAGACAGTACTGAGTTTACATTATTAAATATTTAGGATCACAACATACAGGCAAAGAAGTTACATGTGTAAAAAGCAGAGATATACAACAGTACATTTACAGTGTGCGTTTCTGACAAAAGTTTGAAACTGTGTACAAGACAGAGGTTAGAGATCCTGCTATGAGACATTTCACATACAATAATTAATTAAGAAACAGTTTTAAGGTGGCATGTTTGATTTGCAGAGGCAGGAGGGATTATTTAGGTAATGTGATTTTAGAACTGATTTAAAGCTTTTTATATAGTCAATCTGAGTCATGTGGGAGGGTTAAGGAATTCCAAAGTTTTGTTTAGCAATGCTATAGGAATACAAACATTGTCCAGTTTGCTTGTTGGGTTTTGTTATGGTTAACAGCTGTTTGCATGACGATCATAGTGTTTGTGTAGCAGTATAAGATGGTAGGATGGAGCTGAGTGCTGGGCAGGTTTTGGGTTTAAAAATTAGTATGTGGGCTAAAGTTAGTTCGGTATAATAGAGATGGCTGGAAAACTTGAGCCAACTCAGTTCTAAAATAGCCTGGCAATGGTGTGAGCGGTTAGGCATTCCTGAGGCAAATTTTGCTATTTTATAATAGCAGGACTATAATTTGTTACTAAGGATTGAGTGAAGGTAGATAAAGATGGCACTACCATATGGAAAGGGAGGGATGAGTAAGGTATTGGCAAGTTTTGTTTTGGTGGGGTTGTCCAGGTAGAGTTTGTGATGATAAGGTTTGCCTAATTTAAAGTGTGTTTTCTTTACTGCATTGAGAAAATGTGGCTCAAAAGTGAGTTTGTCATCTATTGTCATGCCTAGCAATTTAGCTGCTTTCACTTTTTCAATTTCTGTACTATCTTTAGAAAATATTTTGAAATCTATGTCTGCTGGTTAGTAAAAGTTTAGTTTTTTGGAGGTTTAACAGCAATTATGGATTATTTAGCCAAGATTTGATCGATGTAAAAGCATTTTGTATTAACTGTAAGAAGGTCAGAGAAGTTACTGGAGGTAGATAATATTGTGGAATCATCGGCGTACTGGATGAGATTATTGAGTGGGGAAGTTCTGTGAAGCAATTCAGACAGAGAACAATTGCCCGTGGAACCCTTGCACGGCCAGGCAACAATATTCGACAACACAAATAAGCCAGCAAGAATAGGCCACAGTCACATCCAAATTTCTTTATTAAATAAGGTGAAAAAAATATCACCTTATAAGTCCATAGTGGAAAAAACCACAAATATTCACAACTGTTGGATCTGTCCCCAATCCTCAATAAGTTGGTCATCAATGTTCGAAACTAAGGGTTGTACCTTAACCCTAAGGCCCCGTGGAGTTATATTTTTCTGTTGGTATGCTTTAAATAAACGCAAATGCCACACATTATTTCTCACCATCTTCATATGTTTCCCCAATCTGTCAAAAAATATATCACATTGTGCGTCCATATCAGTAACCAAAGCATCAACAGTGGATGAAGAACCATGTTTGTCCAATCCAAACACAGAAAGATCATCCACATCCACAGATAGACCCTGTATAATAGATGCAAGAGCCATCTTCATAAACTCAGTAATGAGTCCAACCAAACCAAAAAATAAAACAGAAATCTATCATAAAATTAATACACAATGGGTAATGTCCAAACGATGCTCCACAGATATCCAACCGGACAAAAGACTATGATAGTTAATATAGTCTCATTAGGCCAAAAAAGACTATAGTGGTGTAAAAACACCATCAAAAATAAATACTGGATCAATCCAAATAAAGACCATTATACACCTGTTACCAATGATAGAAATACACAAAAACATCAATTGGAAGTGTGCATAAGTCTTATAGATAGATCACCAACTAGGTTAACCAATACGATACAACAGCCAAGTCAAACCAACAACCGCCTTCAAAATGTCCTGCTGCGTATTGGTACAGGCATATGTAAAACAACCCTGTATAATACATATACTTGTTCAAAAAAATATTCAAAAAAATATTTTTCTGACACTAATGAAATACATTTGTTTGGCCCTAATGCCTGTAAGAAATATCATGACACATATATTGGCATATAGGCCAGAACTTGATATTATATGTTAATATCAAAAAAATACTATTTAAATCAATAGTCTACGTCAAAGATAATCAGCAGAATCACCAAGAATGGACACATCCATCAAAATATATCCATAAAAATATAATCAAATACACTGCTTCATTATAGTGGCAAGGCTGACATCAAAACTGATATAGCTCAACCATGTAAGTACTAATATTACTGAGATGAACCACAACATGTATATATAATATTAATTGAATAATAAAATAAAACAGATGCCCAAGTAATAAACTATATTTGTATAAATGTAACCATATATTCAAATATAACAATGAAATTCCAACCCACCAAGATATTTGAAATTTCAAAAACACATGCAAAAATGCTATAGCTGAATTCCAACTGTAGATATATAAAGTTCAAAAAAACTTTTACAAAAATCTACATATAATGAACAAAATCATGTATGAAAACCTAATATGAACTGTAACAAGGCATTATAAATGCCAATATTGAGGTAAAAACAAAAAAACAAATACTAATTAAATAAAATAAATACAAATACACAATGATATCAGTTGAAAAAACACATGCAGCAATGAATTAAGAATGGGTAAGCAAATAATGAACCCAAACTATCTGAAACAAACTGCAGTTAATAACCTACAACAGATGATAACCGCCTAAAAATGAAGAAACACTGAACTATTTCATCCTAGAAAATGTATAAATATTTAGAATATTAGCTGTAACCACAAGCACCATACCCAGTCAAAACGACCCTGTAGGCATCTCAACAAGTGTCAACAAAATGTATATAATGACAAAATATGCTGACCATACATATAAATGTTGGCTGAAGCATTCATAATATGAACAAAAATGTACAGTATTAGTACTAAACTAAACTTTATCCCCATTAAATGGTGAACACATAACTGAATATGACACAAAAACCAACATCCAGTTTTTGTGACCATAAGAAAACATCAATCCAAGCCCATACGAAGTATTCTATGCGAAATGCAACAGTTCTCGTTACAAAGGGGAACCCTATTTATGGCGCCAAAAAATATTAAACAACTAGAGACCCCAAACACGATCAATAATCCCCATATATGGGATTATTAATGTTACTGCTACACCCGAATAAATGTAACTTCCGTGATGCAATTGAACCCAACCTTCCCAGTTGGAAATCCAGTAAACAGATAGATTAGGTAAACTTACCCGCACCTATCTCACATCAGTATGGGCTTGGAAAGTAAACATAAGTCCAATGCAACAACCATACACATAAGCTGAAAATAATGAAATACAAATGTAACGTAAGTCCATTAAACTGAAAACGAACACATCATGTTAACCAAGGTTGCCGTTTACTTGAAGAGGTCCTCCGGTGTGAATGATGCTGGCCGCAAATCCGCAAAACCACCAGACAGGAAGTGGTAAAGCATAAGGAAGCGTTAAAGACAAAACACAACCAAGCAACATAAAACAACCCTACATGAGTAGTTCCTTGTTAATATGCAGAATATGTCCAAACTTGAGGTAAATCGTCCCGATACAAAGGTCCATTGAAAAAAGTGTATCACTGTAAAAAACAGAACCGGATGCGACCCCAGCCACCAACGGTTCCCAGCAACTGAAAACAAGCAATTCAGACAGAGAACAATTGCCCGTGGAACCCTTGCACGGCCAGGCAACAATATTCGACAACACAAATAAGCCAGCAAGAATAGGCCACAGTCACATCCAAATTTCTTTATTAAATAAGGTGAAAAAAATATCACCTTATAAGTCCATAGTGGAAAAAACCACAAATATTCACAACTGTTGGATCTGTCCCCAATCCTCAATAAGTTGGTCATCAATGTTCGAAACTAAGGGTTGTACCTTAACCCTAAGGCCCCGTGGAGTTATATTTTTCTGTTGGTATGCTTTAAATAAACGCAAATGCCACACATTATTTCTCACCATCTTCATATGTTTCCCCAATCTGTCAAAAAATATATCACATTGTGCGTCCATATCAGTAACCAAAGCATCAACAGTGGATGAAGAACCATGTTTGTCCAATCCAAACACAGAAAGATCATCCACATCCACAGATAGACCCTGTATAATAGATGCAAGAGCCATCTTCATAAACTCAGTAATGAGTCCAACCAAACCAAAAAATAAAACAGAAATCTATCATAAAATTAATACACAATGGGTAATGTCCAAACGATGCTCCACATATCCACAATATCACCTTATAAGTCCATAGTGGAAAAAACCACAAATATTCACAACTGTTGGATCTGTCCCCAATCCTCAATAAGTTGGTCATCAATGTTTTAAATAAACGCAAATGCCACACATTATTTCTCACCATCTTCATATGTTTCCCCAATCTGTCAAAAAATATATCACATTGTGCGTCCATATCAGTAACCATAAGTCTAATAGATAGATCACCAACTAGGTTAACCAATACGATACAACAGCCAAGTCAAACCAACAACCGCCTTCAAAATGTCCTGCTGCGTATTGGTACAGGCATATGTAAAACAACCCTGTATAATACATATACTTGTTCAAAAAAATATTCAAAAAAATATTTTTCTGACACTAATGAAATACATAGAAATAGACTTATGCACACTTCCAATTGATGTTTTTGTGTATTTCTATCATTGGTAACAGGTGTATAATGGTCTTTATTTGGATTGATCCAGTATTTATTTTTGATGGTGTTTTTACACCACTATAGTCTTTTTTGGCCTAATGAGACTATATTAACTATCATAGTCTTTTGTCCGGTTGGATATCTGTGGAGCATCGTTTGGACATTACCCATTGTGTATTAATTTTATGATAGATTTCTGTTTTATTTTTTGGTTTGGTTGGACTCATTACTGAGTTTATGAAGATGGCTCTTGCATCTATTATACAGGGTCTATCTGTGGATGTGGATGATCTTTCTGTGTTTGGATTGGACAAACATGGTTCTTCATCCACTGTTGATGCTTTGGTTACTGATATGGACGCACAATGTGATATATTTTTTGACAGATTGGGGAAACATATGAAGATGGTGAGAAATAATGTGTGGCATTTGCGTTTATTTAAAGCATACCAACAGAAAAATATAACTCCACGGGGCCTTAGGGTTAAGGTACAACCCTTAGTTTCGAACATTGATGACCAACTTATTGAGGATTGGGGACAGATCCAACAGTTGTGAATATTTGTGGTTTTTTCCACTATGGACTTATAAGGTGATATTTTTTTCACCTTATTTAATAAAGAAATTTGGATGTGACTGTGGCCTATTCTTGCTGGCTTATTTGTGTTGTCGAAGTTCTGTGAAGGTCACTGATGAAGGTATTAAAAAGCAGTGGCCCTAGAATGGATCCTTGAGGGACTCCTATGTTGTTTGCTTGATAATCAGATTGTACATTATGACATCTTACTAATTGTTCCCTGTTCTTTAGGCAAGAGGTAAACCAATGTAAAGATTTGGGGGCGCAACCTAGTTTTGATAGTTGGTTTAGTTGTCAAAAGCCTTAGATAAATCCAGTAAGACCACTGAAGTAGGGTGACCATCATCCAAGGCTTTGTTGACAGTATCAGTGAATGAGAGCAGGGCTGTGATAGTGCTATGCCCTGAACGGAACCCATGTTGGGTGGGAGGCAAGAACAGCATTATCAGAGAGGTGTTTAAGTAATTGTGTATGAACACATTTTTCTAAGATTTTTGATAAAGGAGTATAGAGATAGGGCGATAGAGAGATCATAGGAATTTCCCCATTTATATAATGGTGTAATAATAGATTTTTTCCACAGTTGGGGGGACATAGAATTCTGAGATATAGCAAATTATAAGAATGATAATTGGATATGCGATTGCCTTTGCTGCTAGTTGTAGATATTCTGGGGGAAGATTATCTGTGGAAAGAGAGCAGGGTTTGAGTTTGTTTAGGAGTTTGAGTATAAGAGAGGTGGCCTGAATAGTAAACGAGGAAGCTGAGGGAGTTTTTGTAGAGTTGTCTGAGGAAGGGGGTATAGTGTTATCAAGTAAGGAATTAATGGTATATTGGGAGAGTGATTTGATGTTTGTTGATGAGTCTTTGACTAGCTTTGAATGGAAATAATGAAATGGGTGTTAAAGTCATGATAAATTTGTTGTGGAGTCTTATCAGATGCAGGGGATGGGTTTTGTAAGGTGCCACAGTTAAGTAGAGTGGAGACAGACCTCCAGAATCTTTTTTGGATTGTTGTTTAAGGAGGATAAGTATTTTTTTATCTTGTATGACTAGCTTTTTGTCTTTATTTTGGAGTTGCTTGTAGTTAAGTTAATTTTGTTTTGTTTTATTTTTTTTTATTTTTTGCATGCTTCCCATGCTTTGTCTTTATGTAGGAGAGTTTGTTTAGTCTGTTTTGTTAACCGAGGAGCATGATTAATTTTTATTCACTTGGTTCATATTGGGGCTAAGCTGTTGAGACTATCTAGAAAAAGTTTGTTGAAGTACTTAACAGCATTGTCTAAGGGAAGTGTTTTTAGTGGGACCCAGTTTTGAGCTTTCAAAATGCTTATGAATTTATTTTGGTCAAAGTGGGTTAGGTTCCTGGATGTTTTGTAGGAGTGTGTTTTGATTGCTTGAGGGTGAGTCCTATGGGTGTATGCTGGGAGGTGGTCACTTAGTATGTTGGGTAGGATGCCTGAGTTTATGTAATTGTGAGGATAGGATACTAATATCCAGTGTAAGGTATATTCAGATACTGTGGAAAGACCATGGGTAGGAGTACAGATAAGCTGTGTGAAGCCATGCAAATTTACACTAGTGACTGGAGAGTTGGAAGTTAGATTTGCGAATTAATGCTGGTGTCACCTAGGATTATGGTCTCTTGTGAGACATTCTGGTTTATCCAGGATAGAAAATATCTAGAATGGCATATTGTGGCCTGGCAGGATGTAAACTACTGCAATACTTAGATGTTTGTTGCTATTAATATAAAGGGATGTTAGTAAAAATTCTAAGTTTCCAAAACAAGGGACTAGTTTGAGGTAGGTTATAATATTCAGGGAGTTTTGATAGATTAATGCTATGCCGTCAGCCTTCTTATGGACTCTATTGGAGCAGATAATATTATATCCTGGTGGAAGAATTTCAGTGTAGGCAATATGTGGTTTTAGCCACGTCTCAGTTACTGCAACAATGTTTGGGGTGTGAGTGGTTAGCCAGGCATGAAATCTGGGCATTTTATTACAAATACTCCATGTGTTTATTTTTATTAAATGTAGCTGTTGGTTTTTTGGATCTGAGGTAGGTTTTGAAGTGTAATTTGGACCAGGATTGGGATGGATGTCCCCACATTGTGTTAGAGAGAGGAGAAGGTGAATAATAGTATAAGTTTGATGGCTCTGTGTGAGAGGTTTGGGTTGGTGTAGAAGACATAATTTAAGTTCGGAGTTGGTAGGGAGTAGTTTTACTTTGGCTATATTGTGGGATAGGTTACAAATAAAGAAGGTGAGATGCTTGAATGTGCTATCGGGTAATGGAAGGGTTTGGGTGCTGGATATTGGTGGTGATGAGTTTAAGGTGGTATGTGTGGAAGTTGCTTGGATTACTAGGACTAGAAAAACAGTGTAGGTGATAACGAAAAGTATGAATGTTTTGTGATGGAGTGTATTGGTGGGGGAAGTCATTGTTTAAAGGGTAGGAGTGCTAAATGTGCAGGAGTAGAGAGATGGGGTGGTTATTAGGATATGTAATAGTTAGAAGGAGTTGATTTGTGAGTTAATTAAGGGGTGGGGTTGGAGGAGAGTACAAATGTAATGAAAGAGGGGGTGGGTGGAAATGGGGGTAGGGTAGAGGAGCGAATGGAGCGGGATGAACCAGAAAAACTATCTGTAAGTAGAACACATAGAAATTAACAACTTTTGAATTTAAGTTACAGGGAAAATGTATGGATTATTAATGGTATTCGCTATCTCTTTGGGAGGGGGGTTATGGAGAATATCTGACAGAGGTATTCTTGGTATTAGAAGTTAGAGTAAGAGTAAGGAGAAGTTCAGTATGAGTAAAACATAGTATGTAAGGAGAATGGGGTAAAACGTGTACAGGGATAATAAGTAAGCTGAAGGTAAGGAAAGTAGTTAGCTCTGGGAGGCAGAAAGAGGGAAACTGGGAGAGTACTTATAAGGCTAGGGAAAGGAGCAATGCTTCTACTGGTAGTTTGCACACAGAGGGGGTAGTGGAGAGTTATCAGTAGAGGTGATGTGCAGAAACAGCTAGTAAGGTAAGAATTAAAACAATCAAGGTGGCAATAAACACTATTATATACAATAATACCACAGGAACAAGTTGTTACCTGCAGGTGTCAGCTGGAATGGAGACTTTCCTTGTAGTCTGGTCTAGTGGGGTATTGGTGGCAGCACAATTTCTGGGCTCTTAAACAGTAATAGTACATGAACAAGTTGTTAGCTGTGGGTGTCAGCTGGAATGGAGCATTTTCTTGTAGTCTGCTCTTGTGGGGTATTGGTGGTAGCAGAAATTCTGGGCTCTTAAACAATAATAACAAAGGAACAAGTTGTTAGCTGCAGGTGTCAGCTGTAATGGAGACTTTCCTTGTAGTCTGGTCTACTGAGGTATTGGTGGCAGCACAAACATTCAACATATTTATTATTATACATTTAGCATAAACATTTAACAACAAATGATCCTTCATTCTGCATTACTTTCTTTTATTACCCTTTTGTTTTATTGCTATTATTGAGTTTTCTTCTAATTGACTATAAACTCTGTTGGCTTCAATTCCAGTGTATAGTTTATACATCATCAGAAGGCATGTTATTGGTCTATAGTTTTTAGGATAGCTTGCAGGTTCACTCTTAAGTAGGAGTATTGCTTTTCCTCTTGTTAACCAGGCTGATGTCTTTAAGGGTGCATGTATAAATAGTTCTTACTCATGGTTAAATCTTGTAAAGATGTTAATACATTTAGCTAGAAGTTAGGTACTGCATTTGGGCCTGGGGTTTTCAGATTAGGAGCTTTTCTTAAGCTTGTTTCATTCTTCATCCCACCTCATATCCTGAACTTTTGAACTTAGTATTCTTTCTTTTACTTCTTCTATCCATTTGGCATCTTTGTTATATTCCACAGAATCTTCATAGATATTTCTCCATAATGTGTCTATGTCTTCTTTTTTGGTGGTATTTCAGTTCCTTTTTCCTTGTTTCCCAATTCTCTATAAAACGTTTTTGGGTCATCAATAAATTGCTTATCTTGTACTTTTCCTTTATATTTATCTGCATATCTTCTAAGTTTTTCTGCCTGTGCTGACATTTTTAGTTTATTATTTACGATAGATAGAGTCTGATCTGTTCTGATACTGTGTATTGCTTTTATCATGTCTATCTTTCTGACTACTTTTGTTGATCTGTTCCTTCTTCTACACTCTTGTAACAGTGAAACTTCTTGTGTTAATTGCTTTATAGTTTTTTCTATTCGATACTTCCATGATGGCATTCGATTTCTCCCCTTCCTTTCCCTTACTAACCTGCATTTTTGTGGTAAGAGTTTATCTGTTATTAATTTAGCTGCACAGTAATATATCCTATTTACTTCTGTTACATTGCATGAATCTCTATAGACAGTCCTAATAACTATGTTCATTTGTTTTTTCTAACTTCTAACTTTTTGGGTTTTGTTGACTTTCTGCAGTCTATTTCTTTCATTAATCTTAATATATTGCTCCATTTGTATCAAATCAAGCAACTCTACTCTTAGATCATTTTCTTCTAAACTGAGGGCCATTTTTTGTTCTCCATTTCCTGTGGGCATTCTATAGAAAGTTCCAGAGCATCTTCTTGCACTATATTCTCTACAGTTTCATCCTGTGCCATCCATTGCTCTTTCATATGGGAACTGTAGCCCTGAAGGAGGGCAAATATCTTTGTCTGGTTTGGGTATAATAATTATGGTAGAAAAGCTAGAAGAGGGATTGATAATTTGAGACATTTGCAAAGAGTGAAAAACAGTAGTATAATATATGGAGAGACTGTCTTTGAGCACATAGTTTCATATTTAGATTGCCTGTGCCAATAACTTTTCTTTTAGGAAAAAGATAATAAGACATGCTTAATCTCAAGCTCGTTAGTAGGTTGAATTAAGAGTGCTTTATGATGTTGATAGAGTTTGGGTAATGCCTTTTCTTTAAGAAAAGTATTAATTTCATCTGATAAATCAAAGTATCTTCACTTTAATAGAGATTTTATAAGAAGTCAGAGAATTCACTATAAATATCTGTAGAGTCAATATGATGTCCAGGATGTGCTCTAATTAATGGTATAATTGCTTTGTTTCTCCTTTACCTAAGTCTATAAGCTAATAGCTTACTATGGGTGTACCCTACTGTCTAAGTCTGTCTCACTGCTTATTCAAGAAAAAATGAGACTTTTGTTTAAGCAAAATATTAAGACGTTGATAAACATTTTTATATTGTTTAAATATAGTAAGGTTCAGAAATGTGTTTTGCCAACATTTGTTACAAAGCTCATTAGTTATATATTCTTGTGACAAGACTTTGCCTTGCAGAGATTCTTGAAATATTTTTTCTGCCTCAAAGCATAAGCTCTTCAATTCCATTTTCAAGGATTCCCACCAAATCTAAATTGGAATACTTGTAGGAGATTTAAAGAACTAAAGTGTTTAACCTCTCCAATGAGATAGTTATCAAAATATTCCTCTTTAAAAAATAAGGGGATCCATTTACCAGGCCCACAAATGTACTAGTTGCATATTTGAACAACTGCGATGAGTAGTATTCCTTTTTCTAATTGCATGTTCATATCACACTTCAATATGCTAATGGTCAGGATATCAGGATCAGATACTTTAAAGTGGCATTTGATTCTTTATAAATCTGATAACCAGGTAGATGGACAGGTTAATTTTCCCTGGGAAAAGGTATTTTTCTTGGTGTATAACTTATTCTGTAAAAGAGTAGTAATTGTAAGACAAAGCAACAAATAAAAAAAAAGCATGAGTTATTACAGGAGTCACATTTTCACTGAATAAGAGAATGATGCAAGTTTTAGCGTAAATTTTAGAAGAACGTTTATTAAAGAGAGAGAATGAAGGTGGGGCATCAGACTGTAAAGGCAGAGGAAGGTATGGTTAAGAACTAACAATGAAGCTATATTTTTTTGGATTGGAGGTCTCCCAGATTTAGCCAATGACTCTAAGGTGTTTACACTGATGCAGAATGGAAAGATGTTCTTTGAGCCTTGAGACTCTCAACAAGTTACAATGGATTTGAAGCTGTAGCTGGTGTGCAGAACTTGATAAGGCACCAAATATGCAGTATTCAGACATATACTGCCATTAAGAGGCTACATCCCAGGAAGAAAAGCCTTATGACTTTATACTGGCATTATTCATGATTGCAAGGGCTACTGTTATTTGGCTTGATCATGTAAGATATGCTGCTTGGTGTAATTACAGTTGTTAAACTTTGCGGTTTAGACAAACAGCATTTAAATGTAATGTAGAAAGGCACTCGGTTTTCTAATGGCAGAGAAAATAATCTTGGCCTTAGGTATTGCTTGCTTTGGGTCTTCAAAGAATCCCACATGCAACTTTAATATATCATCATCATCGTCTCAAAACTTAATATTTCAGGATCGCCTTCCTGACCATGACCTTTTCCAATAAGTTTACTAACTTAAGTAGACATAAACTATCCTCAGCAAAACCAGGTTCTCTATGAGCCTTTGATATTGTAGTTTATGAAGTCGGATGTAATGCATTCTATGGCTTTGCAAATTAGGCTAGTTAGGATGATAGGTCTGTAGTTCCCAGAATCGGTGGTTGGACCTTGTTGGGAAAAGTATCACAATAGCCACTGTCTCCACCTCCAGAGCACACTCTGTGGTTAAACTTAAACAATTGCAGATGAAGTTCTATGAGGACATGTTTGGTAACATTTATTAGACATTCAGGTAAATGGTGTGGGTCCAAGGAAATGGTACTTTTAGTTTCCGAGAGCACAACTAATACGTGGTCTTTAATGACCATGTAGTGTAAGGGACCCTAAGACTTGTACAACCTTAATACATTTTTCTGGTGTAAAGTTACCATAAAATGTAGTTCAGTTGTTTAACATTTGCAAACTGTTTAGGAAGAACTTAAGGGGCACGTATGTCACTTTTTCTAAATATTATACCAATGTGTGTGTGTGTGTGTGTGTGTGTGTGTGTGTGTGTGTGTGTGTGTGTGTGTGTGTGTGTGTGTGTGTGTGTGTGTGTGTATGTGTGGCTGTTTGTTTGTATCTGTGTTTGCACAAACATGCATATGTATGTTAGGGGTATTTGTGATTTGTTTGCAACAATGGCTAGACAGGATTGGGCATCCAATACAAACATCAGCTCAGAAATATTTAAATACTGTTAACACTTGGCTTGGAGTCCAAGGAGGAGGAGAAACTAGAAATTGTGTGGGAACTGTGGTGAGGGAGAGGCTTCAAGAGACAGTAATGGATGTTATCAGAATTAGTGACAGACTCATGGCAATCACATTCCAGTTTAATGATAGGGTATTATAATCTCAGGCTATGCCCCACAGTAGGGTTGTCATACTGAAGTAAAGAGTGCATTCAGATAGCAGTTGCAGGACCTACTAGATAAAGCAGAACAACATGAATTGATGTTGATAATGGGTAACCTGAATGTGTATATCAGAATAGACAGAGTGGGATATGAGAACTGCCTTAGCCTACATGGGAGGGGCAATAGGAATAAAGAAGAGTCACGGTTCTAGGCTTCTGTTAGGCAAATGGCTTGATGGTGGCCAGCACATGGTTCAGCAAGAGAGACATTCACAACATCACTACATCACATACAAGAGTGTTCAACATGTAATTCAGGTAGACTTCCTCTTAGTAAGGAAATGGCACTAGGGTAGAATCAGCAATTGCAAATGCTCCCCCTGTGACACAGTTGGCATACAGCATAAATCACTGTTTGCCACAATCATCTTCAAACAGTGGTCAGAGAAGGCTTACAGGTCAACAGAGACTAGGCTGTAGATGTGGAATTTGACTGGAGAGAAAGCACAAGGGTTCAAGGAATTATTCAAGACACAATGACCTCAGGAAGAAGAGAAAGTAGGAGGAGTTGAAGAAGAATGGCAGCATCTCAAAACAGCATGTGTAAGGGCTACAGAACAGGTATGTGGCTGAGCCCGGTATGGAAATAAAGTACATAACGAAAGCTGGTGGAAGTTCGAAAAAGTAAAGGTAATCATCAAAAGAAATCAGGTGTGTAAGAAAATGTGGGAGATAGAAAAGATGGGCCAAGCAAACAAGAAATGCTGGTTGACTAACAAACAGGCTAAGAGATGAGTTGCAACAGCAAAAAACAAGGCATCAGGGGCACTCTACCAGCTTTTGGAAAGTGACTGTAGATAGCACAAAGAAAATCTATCAGGCAAAGATAGAAAGATAAAGAAGAATGTCAGACACCCTTTGTAAGGGGTGCCAGCAACAACATGCTTGTCAGTCCACAGGAAATGAAAGGCAGATGGAAGGAGTACTTTCATCAGCTTATGAATGAAGAAAATCCCAAAGAAGCTGTACTGCCCCAGACACAACCTACGATGAAAGAAGAGGAGGAGCCCACCCTAAAAAAGTAAGAACACAAAGGAAAAGGAAATCAAGGAAAGCGTCACAGAAGATATGATCAGGATGTTAGATCAGTTATAAGAGAAATGAGGGTACTCGTATCAGTATTGAAAGAAAGAAAGACATATGCCAGATGACGGGAAAATAAGCATACTAGTGTCATTGTATAAGGACAAAGGCAGCATCCACATGGGCAGTACAGAGATATCAAACTCCTGTCACACTGCATGAAAGTTCTGGAGAGGGTGATTGATAAATGATAATTGAATATATAGAGAAGAAAGTAAGATGAGAGATGAGCAGTTCAGATTCAGATCAGGATGCCAGTCAACTGACTCAATGTTTGCAATATGACAGATATCTGAGAAGAAGCTAGAGATGAGGAAAGAGTCTAAATGGGCATTCCTAGACTTGCAGAAAGCATATGACAAGGTCCTAAGAAAGCTAATTTGGGCAGTCCTGCTGTGGCTTAAAGTCCAAGAAACATCGTTAGAATAAGTGTAGGCTATGTACAAGGAATCAATGACTCAAGTACAAACAGTTTTTGGTCACACAGGGGAATTCCGAGTGGGAGTGGATGCATATCAGGGTTCATCTCTAAGCCCACTGCTGTTAATAGTCGTGATGGATTACACAGCAAACATGCTGGAGGGGACAGAACAACAAAGTTGCTGTATGTAGATGATATGGCGTTACAGGTAGACTCTGAGAAAGAACTTCAGCAAAGGATAGTGGAATGGAATGCAAAACTGAAGGCACATGGGATGAAACTGAGTACAAAGAAGACCGATGTAATAGCAACAAATGTGGGAAATCAGAAGAAGCTGAAAATTGAGATAGAAGGGAAAATAGTGGAAAAGCTTGAAATATCTGAGAGTGATGGCTGAGGAGAAGGAAGTCTGAATTAGGAGGTCAAAGTTAGAGTCAGAGGGGCTGCAGCCAACTGGCACAGAGTATCAGAGGCAGTGTATGAGAGAAGAATGCCTAAGCTAAAAAGTAAGATATACAAAACAGTGGTGTGACCAGTACTACTATATGGCACAGAAACCTGGTCAGTAAAGGAAGAGCACTTGAGGAAGCTGGAAGAGATAGAGATGAAGTACTTAAGATGGGAGGTTGGTTGCACACTGTAGGACAGACAAAGAAATGATGACATCTGTGCAGAAAGCAGAGTAGCTCCAATTGCAGAGAAGGTCAAAGAGAACAGATTACGGTGGTTTGGACATGTGCAGAAAAGTAGAAAACAATCTTGTGAAGAAGATTTGGGACAGACAGGAAGAAGAAATGAGGAAACAAGGGTGTCCAGCAAACAGATGGATGGATTGTGCAAGAGAAGACCTGATACAGTCAGGCATGACTGTTGAAGAAGGTAGGAGAGTGGCACTGAATCGAGAAATAGTGACAATTGACATGACACACTGATCACATGTAGAAAATGGAAAAAGATGGTTGATGATGAAATAGTGTTAACACATCTACAGCATATACATTCTATTTGTCTAGCAAAGAGAATGGCAATTAACATCAAGAAACAAGACATGAATTGTCCATACTGAGTCTCTATGTGCAGACTAATTACAAGGCCAGCTGTATTGGCATTTAGATCAACTAACCTCCCACGTGAAGTTAATTACTCTAATAGTGACTTTGATAAGGGACAATGTAAACTCCTATGTGCGTTGGTGGCTTTCAAAGATAATTGACTGTAAGCCTACTAAGGAAAGGCATGTTTAGTTGTAGAGATTGGCTTGCACAATTTTACTTGTATTCAGAATGAAAATTCACCCTAAAGCTGCAGAGTAACTGCAGTCAGATGCCTCTAAGTATGGCAGTACTTTTCTTTTACATTTTTTGAAAACAAACATTACTCGTTTGTTTAATTAAGGCAGACTTTTAGCATTTGTCAAAGCTGATTCTCTGATGCCTTTTTCTCGAGCAGAATATGCAGATGAACTAGTAAATTAATGGATATAAAAATAATTGCACATTTATTTAAAAAAAAATCACTTTTGCTTTTACATCATTGGCCAAGCAATGTGTCAGACGAAGATAAGAAACTTGAGGGGAGAAGATGTCATAGTGAAGAAATTGGAAGGCAATCAAGTAGATGAAAATTCAGGGAGACAACCCCCTTACATACACACACACACACACTTATATTGTTCTATACAGATACAGAGAGAAAGAGAGAGAGAGAGAGAGAGAGAGGTATATTGAATAGTCAATATAGATTTATATTCATATCCAATACAGTGATTATTCAACTCCACTAAAGCAGAAAAAATAATATATAAAGTAAATATTTTTACAGTGGAGTCAAACCTCCTGCACTCTCTACTCTGCATCTCTAAATACTAACTCCAGGATTGTACAACACAATAATGGTGACAAGCAGAAAGTTCCTTTAACCCTACCTTCCCAAAATGCCTCTGTGTATGAATATATATGTATATAGTTACACATGTATACATATATATATATATATATATATATATATATATATATATATAGCTATAGATATTTGTAGCCTAGGCAGGTATGACCCTAGCCCTGAGTAGCATCCTGCCATCACCCAGAATGATACCACAGTACAAGGTGTCATTCTAAGGGGATCCAGTATCTATCTGCCTGGGATGACATGACTGACAAACCACGATGCTTTGCCAGAGATGGCCTGCACTTGTTGCCCTTGGGATTCCGGATACTGGCTAAGGCTCTTGCCACCCCTATAGTGCCTTTTTTAGGCAAGGTTCAAATGACAAATTCACCACCGTAACAGGTACAAGCAAGCAAAATCTGAGGGTAATGCTACTCAATGCTAGAAGTCTAAACCTCAAAATGCATTCACTCGAGGTACTCCTTAAAATGGAGAACATCAACATCTGTGCAGTGACAGAGACCTGGTTCAAGGCTTCAGAGAGCACCCCTGCATTACCAGGTTATAATTCATACCACACCTTTTGGCCACCTAACCTGGATTGAAACACTAAAGGCGGAGGCTTGTCCATATTCATTAAGGATATCCACACCTCCAGGCTAGTTGCTTAGCATAATGCATCTGAGATTATCCAAGTGCAACTAACTCTGGGCAAGACCGCAATCCAAATTGTAACTTGTTATAGATCCCCCACCATGACCCAGGAGCCCCACTCCTCATTTCTTGAAACACTGGAAAATTTAGGGTACAACCCAACACCCTAATAATGGGTGATTTCAACTACCCCACCATTAACTGGGAAAACTACTTATGTACCAACTGTTTTGCTCAATGTTTTCTGGAACTCATAAATTCCAACGCCTTGGATCAATTTATCCACATCCCCACAAGGGGCAACAATATCCTAGACCTGGTCATTACCAACATGGGCATCTGGTGTTCCACACCAGAGGTCAATTCCTCATTTGTCAGATCTGACCACAAGCTAATCACCCTAGACATCCACATTCCACCCCACCCCCCATTAGAGAAATGACTGTAAAAAATTTCTCCAAAGCCAGCTTCACGCTTCTTAAGACAGAAGTGGCAAACTTCACGACGCAAATGCATATGGACAATAGAGGTATGACTGCTGAATCCTACACAAATGCACTTTATAAGCACTTACACGAGTGTATGGATCATGCTATCTCTAACAGAACCATGATGCTATCCTCCAAATAAAGGAAGCCAATCTGGTGGTTCCCTGTCATAAACAAACTCTACAATAGAAGAAAGAAACTGTTGCAAAAAAAGAGTAAAATCCCATGATTGGAGAAACTCTCTGGTCAGCCTCAGTAAAAAGCTGA
Organism: Protopterus annectens; assembly: GCF_019279795.1. Lineage (NCBI taxonomy): Eukaryota > Metazoa > Chordata > Ceratodontiformes > Protopteridae > Protopterus > Protopterus annectens. The sequence continues at coordinate 768,035,321 of NC_056734.1, read as the reverse complement.
GATCCCTCATAAAATCCTCCAAAGCTAGTTATGAGAACAAAATCGCCACTGATTCTAAAGACAACCACAAAGCATTCTATAGCTATGTCAAGAAGCTCAATGGTAACACTCACATCTGCTCTGAATTACAGTACAATGGCACTAACTATACAGAACCAACTGCTATTGCCAACATCCTGGCAGATAGGTTCAGTACTAACTTTACCCCCCTCTCACACCCTAAAGGGCCATTCTCTATACCAGAAGAATGCAAAGTTCCTATAATCATGGCTGCACAGGTAAAAACCACACTCTCCAAAGACAAGAACACAGCATCCATGGGACCTGACAGCATCCCAGGCGGCATTATACATGAACTACAGAATGAACTTGCACCCCACCTAGGCACCATGTTCAATCATAGCCTCACTTCAGGCTTTATGTCCACTGAATGGTGCACAGTGTTGGTTATCCCACTCCACAAACTGGGAGCCACCACGGACCCCGGGAACTACTGCCCCATTAGCTTAACAAGCCTGATCTGCAAGGACAAAGACATTGGTAACCTCCAAACTCTGGACCCCACCCAGTTTGGGTTTGTAAAAGGCAGATCATATCTCCTAAACTTGATAGACTTCTTTGAAGCAATCACCAAAGTCGTAGATGAGGGTATGGTGGTTCACACAACCTATCTAGATCTCGCCAAGGCTTTTGACACCATCCCCCACTCTGGAATTATAGATAAACTCACTAAACTGGGTATAAATCCCTATGTCACAAGATGGGTTGCCAACTGGCTCACTGACAGAACCCACACTGTGAAAGTAGCAACTTCAGATCAGTGACAAGTGGAGTACCACGGGGTTCAGTCCTGGGTCTTCTACTGTTTGGTATCTACTTTTCTGAAGTACAGGCTAACACAGAAGGTCTTTAGCTAATGAAGTTCTCAGATGACTGCAAACTAGGAGCCATAATTGAAACTCCTAACGATGTGGACATCCTACAAAAGGGTCTCACTGAGACAGATGCCTAGTGTCAAAGCCATGGCCTCAAGCTCAATGCCAAAAAGTGCATTGTCAACCCCTTTGGTAAAACCTCTGTACCCATGAGCTACCAAATAGGTGATAGTCTACTTAACACTGAAAGTGTGATAAAGAGACCATGGGACACAGGTGGACAGTAGTCTCTCCTTTGATAATCACATCACCACAGTAGTCACAAAATCCTTCTACGTGGCACACCTCATCACAAAAGAATTCTCATCCAGAAAAAAAGAGGTCATTGTTCCCCTCTACTCCTCACTCATTAGACCCATTACAGAGTACAATGCCCCTTTTGGTATGTACCTCACAAGACATCTACAACAACTGGAAAGGCCACAGAAATACCTCACAAAGAGGATTATCAGCCTCAAACAGATGCCCTACGCAGACCGTCTCAAAAACTCCAGCTTTACTCCGTCACATATCGCATACTCAGAGACGGTCTCTGCCTAACATACAAAGCTATGTCAAACCCAGAGCTGTTGGAAATGCTCGACTTTAAGAACTCCCAATTCCCTCTGAACTACATGCTCTAGGGACCTAAACCTTATCACCACATTAAACAGAACATGCTGGAGGGATAGATTCCTGTTCCAGAGACTTCCCATACTCAGGAACAAACTACCTATCTATATCAAACAAAGCTCCTCATTAGCACTCTTCAAGAAATATCTTGATGATTGGATGAGAAATAGGAAATTAACCCCGGGGATCACCTCTGTGATTCTGCTTGACAGTGGCACAGGAAAATAATTTTCTTGGGTGGTGAAAGCCAGTGTACCTTTTTGGATAGGCTTATATAGGTCCTAGGGCCAATAGCCTAGTACCTACCTATGAACCTATGTATGTGTGTGTATATGTGTGCATGTGTATGCATAGTTGCATGCAGACTTGTTGAAAGGTTAAAAATTATGCTTTAGTGTGGTGAGCATATAATTTATAGACAGTTTGGCATGAATTTAATTGAGGTGCCCACATACCATATATTACTGCAAAGTGTGTAGTAGCAGAGTCCAATATGAGAAACCTATTGAAGTGATGTTAAATGCAAGCATTGTTGCCTAGCATGGCAAAAACAACCAAGACAGCAGGCTTTCAGTGAAACTATAACTAGATGAAGAAGACAGAGATAACCAGGAGAATGTTGAGATTTAGTTCACCAGAAGCTTTCCTATGGATTTACCTGTGGATTGCAAGAAGCTTTCCTGTGGATTTACCTGTGGATTACTTGAAGCTTTAAACTGGATTTCCTTGTGGATTTCCAGAAACATTCCTGTGGATTTTTCTGTGGATTACTAGAAGCTTTCGTCAGAATTTACCTGTGTATTACCAGAAGCTTCCCTGTGAAATTACCTACAAATTACCCAAAGCTTTCATTTTCACCTGTGGATTACAGTTTTCCTGTGAATTTACTTCCAGAAGCTGTTTTGTGAATTTTCCTGTAGATTACCAGAAGTTTTCCTGTTAATTTACCTACAGAATACCAGAAGTTTACCAGAATCTTTCCTGTGAATTTGCACGCAGATTACCAGAAGCTACCTGTGGATTTACCCACAGATTACCAGAAGCACTGCATGAATTTATCTGCAGAATATCAACGGCTTTCCTGTGAATTTACTCACATATTACCAGAAACTCTCCTGTGAATTTACCTGCAGATTATCAGAGGTTTTCCTATACATTTACCTTTAGAATATCATAAGCTTTCCTGTGAATTTACCCACAGATTACCAGAAGCTTTATAATGAATTTACATGCAGATTATTGGAGGTTTTCCTGTGAATTTACCCACAGATTACTAGAAGCTTTCTAGTGAATTTACCCACAGATTACTAGAAATGTTCCCCTGAATTTGCCTACAGATTACCAGAAGCTTTCCTTTGGATTTACCTGTGGAGTACTGGGATCTTACTTGTCACATGTGGAGTACCATAAGCATATTTATTCACATCTGTGACTGTTTGGCCATAGCTGCACTATCTATGAACTGTAATAAACTTTGATATAGTTATTTTTGTTTCAAAAAACTTTAAGCAGAAAATATGTTTTAATTTTTTTTTTAATGTAGGCTTCATTTTAGTTCCACACTGTAAATAAACTGCAGTTAAACCACAAAGAACTGTCTTGACTTCAGTGTGTGTTTCTTGTATTGTTTTTGAGACTCTAGTACCCTGTATGGTTTTAAATTTATCTTCTCCCCCATCATAATTTTATTGTGATGCTGTTCATAGATATATATGTCTGTACTAAGCTAATGATCACTGGAATCTTTTTAAGACTAGCCATGCATCCCAGATATTTGACAAGTTCTGGTACCCTTTGTAAATTAAAGCAGAAGCTTGGGAGATGACACATTTACTAGCAGGGGCCTAGGAGATTAATTATTTATAGGTTGTCTGTGTCCATTAGAAACATAGGTGCCAATCCAGGGATGAATTTCCTGTTCCACATCCAATTATTCAAGTTACACTTGAACTGGGTTAGGAAGGAACTCTGCTTTACTTGGATGTAGAATCTGTTCCAGACAAGGGGTATTCTCTGGGATACATACTTTTCTCTCCAGCAGGTCCTATTTATATCATAGGTTTAGTTTGCGGATATGCAGGAGGTCCATCAGGATGGGTTCCTGCAATGCTTTGTATGACAGGCATAGGTTGCCACTCAGTAGCCTGTAGGAGACAGACTACAGGGATAGGACTTTTGGGCAGTCTTTATAGGACATGTTATTTATGACCTGTATTCTTTTAGTCTGGAATCTCTGTGGAAGTTCCAATTGTCGGATGTGTCTGGTTAGGTACATACCAAAAGGGACATTGTACTCAATGATAGGTCTGATGAATGAAGAATACAGTGGAACAATGACCTCACTGGACCTAGATGCCATGCTTTTGTTTTTAAGTTTCACAACATAGAATGATTTCTTCACTACCATAGACATGTGATGGTGAAAGTCTATTACTGTATATGTGTTTCCCCAAGTCTCTGAATATTGGGTCAACTCTTAAGATGTGTTGTCAATATGATAGTTACTAGATATGGATGACTTCCTGAAGGATACTATTATGTATTTCTTGGCATTTAGTTTTAGTCAGTTTCTCTGATGCACATTATTTGTCTGTGTCAGCCCTTCTTGGGATTCTATGACTTACCTAATATGCAATTGTTTGCAAACTTGGTCAGCCAGAGGGCCTTAACTTGGCCTTGACTTCAGAGAAGTAGATGCCAAAAAGCAGTTCCAGGACTAATTCTTGAGTGACTCTGCTGGAGACTGGCCTGTTTGTAGAGGTAGACTCCCCAATTCGAACTTCCTGGGTCCTGTATCTGAACCAGCTGGCTATTTACTGCATGACATAAGGGTTTATACCTTACCTCATGAGTTTGTCAAAAATGCCCAAGTGGGTTATTGCATTGAATGCCTTGTCCCAGACAAGATAGGCAGTGTGAACCATTTTGACCTTGTCCATTTTCTTCTCAAAGAAGTCCACCAGACTGACTTGGCATAACCTGCCCTTGATGAAACCAAAGTGGGTTAGTTCCAGTGTCTGTAGGTTTTATATCTCATTACTGATCATTTCCATGATGATGGGACTAGTGAGACCTATCGAATTGTAGTTTCCAGGGTCTGTAGATTGTTCAACCTTGTGCAGTGGGATGATGGTTGCTGCTCTCTATTCATGAGGAATGAAGCCTGTTTGGAAGTTATGGTTAAATAGTGCTTCCAGAGGGTCTGATACATTATGTTACATGCTATTTAGAAGGTAACCTTAGCTATTGTTGTGGCCCATCAATGCAGTGTTTTTGTATTAGAGAGAGCATTGAGGACCTATTCCCTAATGATAGTTAAAGGAATTATATTTGATAGTATTTCCTGAGGGGAGGCTGGTGAGAGAGGGGGGTAAAGTAAGAGCTGAATTTGTCTACCAATAGTTTTGCTATATTTTCTGGCTCAGTATAGGTGGATCCATTATCAATACGCTCTGCATACAATTGTGTTTTGCCTTTGAGGTTGTCCTTATCCAGGGAGCCCAAATATACCTCCAATTTGGTTTTGGTAGACTTTATTTACCCTATGGGTTATTTGTTTAGTTCAATGAGAGCACTTTTATCCTGCTGGATGCTACACCTTCCAATATTTCCCATGATTTTCTTCCTTCTGTTATAGAGCTTATTGATGTTGTGATTCCACCAAGGTGGCTTTTTTTTTTTTGAGTTAGTTCTGCACTTCTTCCTTGTAGGTACAGCTGCCGCTATGCAGCTATTAATATACTCCTATGGGCTTTCTGTGAAGGTTCCATGTAGACAGCAGTGTTTTCAGAGTTTAGGGGGCTTGAAAATTTGCCAGGTTATCATTTACTAACAGTAAGTTAGCCTTAGATTATTTCCTGAACTTTCCAGGGTTAGCTGTGGTTCTGGGTTTTATTTTTACTTCAAAGGAGGCCATTTTGTGGTCTGACCTTATCAGAGTGGACATTACACTGGGGGATACGCATCTCTCTCTCATAACATTGAGGCCCAGATCCACAATTTGTTTGCTCTCCTTGTTGGCATAGTGGCAATTTGGTCAATTGGATTTATATTTACAAAATTCAGGAATCTCTAGGCTTGCATGTTTGGCATAGTATTTTATTCCCAGTTAACAGTGGGGTAATTAAAGTAACCCATGAATATGGTATTGGGTTGGATGGTGAGTGTTTCCAGTAAGCTTAAACATATGTTATGGGTTTTCTGTGTCATAGAGGGGACTTATAGCTTGCATGGAAGTGGTATGGGATTTTACCTAGGATAATTTGAACATTTAGAAGCTCAAGTGCATCATCCCAGTTGTCCAGCCTTAAGGTATATTTATTTTTGATATAAATGGAGACACCTTCAGTTTTAGTCCTTGCCTGTGTAATGGCTGGTCTAAATATGTGGAAGGAATTATAGCTTTGCACAGGCAAGCTGCTCTCTGTGGCTTTAAACTAGGTCTCACTGACTGCACAGATGTCAGCATACTCTAGGGTGAGGAGATCTTGTATGGAGTAGAGTTTTTTGTTTAGACTCTATCATTAAGCCTTAACACCTTTAGATTTTCTTGGCTTGATTTGACAATATTAAATTTGTCCTAATAGCAGAGAAAACACAATTATTCCTCAGAAAAATCTCTTAATTCTTGTTTTGGGGATTTAGATAATGCTTTGGCTACTTGATCAGCAGAGATAGAAGTCATTAATGCCCTACCATTAGTAATGTCAAGTGCCATGTTGACTACAGAAGCTTCAAGTTTCCTAATGGTTTTAGCACATTTACATTAGATATCTCTTTTGCCATTCTCTTTCCGATGTGCCTTGTTCTGTAGTTTATTTAGTTATTGCAATTTGATAAATGGGTTGGCAGTCTGGTCCAGTGACCCTTTTCAGTCTTGACCAGGGCCCCATGAGAGGAGACAACAATAAAAAAGCATTAGTAACTAGTAACAAGATTACTTTATATAGAGATTCTTAAGTGTTAGCAAACAATGACATATTGATGCTAAGTACATGCATATTTTTACTAAATATTACTGCATAGAATAAGAAATTATTGAAATATATAGAATATTTGCATCACTGATGTATAATCTTGATAACAAGCAGGTTTGAGTGGGATAAGATGAGGTAGAACTCAGTGGCAGTGTGCTGATTATAGTTTAACTTTTTTTCTCTGAAGCAGGTGCAGGTTAATTCAGTTTCTGGAAGACTTGCAACATGGTTTATCATATTATTTCAGGTGAGAGGTGGTTCTGAGTGTCAGGTATTATTTAAATACATTTCTCCTACAGAAGAGCCAAATTTAGGTCTGATGAGTAATAGTCAATTGCCTGAGGTGTTGTAGAGAGCATAAGGATAATTCTATTGGTAATACTTTGGCCTTTAGAAGATGACAGTGGCCAAGTCTGAGTATTTTAAATATAATAATACTAAGCTGTTATATTGCTTTGCTTCATATAGGAAGCAAAGATGAGTGTATTTAGTGGTTAAATGAGCACATCTGATCATTTTGTTTACTGCTGTTTAAAGTTTCTGGGTGATTTTGCTGGAGTGGAGTGTTAGTAGTGGAAGCCTGTAGTCTAGTTTGGGTATTAATACATTTTTGGCTATTGACTGTCTTGCTTTAGAGGTTAAAAGGTACATTATTCTAGAACAGAGCTTTAGATGGGACAGGATTTGTTTGCAGCATGGGCAGAATGCATGATAATGGAAGTCTGGGGTCAAGGAGAAAACCAAGATATTTTTGTTGACTTACAGTGGGTAGAACATTGTTTGAGGTGTATTTTATTTTAACAGGTTTCAGGGGTGAAAATATTGTGTGTGTGGAGCCAAGCAACATTATGTTTGATTTATTGGGATTTATTATTAGTTTGTTTTCCTCTGTCCATCTGCAAACAGATGAGAATTTCTCATGAATGTTTTGCTGGAGATGAGGCAAAGTCTTATTGTATTCTAATAGCAGCAGATCATTAGCATATTATAGTAAACCCACACTGAGGAGGTGTTGTCTGATATCATTTATGAATAAGGGGAATAGTAAAGGACCTAATACTGAGCTTTGGGAACATCTATATTAGGGTTACCAACACTAGATAGGGAGTCATTACACAAGACTTGAAAGCTTCTGTCTTCTAGTTAACCTTTAAACCACTGGATTGTGTTAAAGCCAAAGTTCTACCTAGTGAGCTTGTTAAGTAGCAGATATTGAATGACTGTTTCAAAAGCCCTGATTATGTCAATGAGTTTATTTAGCTTTTCTTCCACTTCAAAGGGTCCTTTTAATCTTACTTGGAGCTTAGTTTCAGCAGTAGCAGCTAATACCAACAGTTCCCTGTTTAATCTTCCTGAGTCTAGCATTTTTATTATACATCCTCTGTTGACTATCGTGGGTACTTTGTGTATCTTCCTGTATTATTGGCATCACTTTTTAACCTGTCTTGCAAGTTTATAAGGAATGCTATCACACTTTTAAATAGGATTTTCTTTATCTCCAAGTCTCCTTTGTTATGTCCTCAAACCTGAGGGATAGCTACTGTATGCTAACTCAGGTGGGTGAATCTCTTTAAAATTGGTGTGCCTCCTGCAGCAAAAAGGTGGTAAGGTAGTAACCTAACTTAGATTTTATAGACTTATGTTATGACCTTTCTTAGAATAAACTTAAAAGCTTTATTAAACCATCCCACTAACTCCATAGTTTGACAGTGATACACTGAAGTTCTTAACTCTTTTACTTTAGAACACACCCTTGATATAAATGATGTTTCCTAGTCCATGAGTATTTCCTTGGGTATCTCTGCCTTTGAGAAGAATAGTATTAGCTTCCTGGCTATTAACAGTGTCATAGTCCTCATTTTATATTCTGTATTAATAGGATAATTGCTTGTTAACAACAATTTCTGTAAAGGATTTTCTAGCTAATATATTTAACTGTCTGTCTTAAATAATACTATTTACACTATTTATGACAAAAGTGTAGTCCCACCAGTAACATTCTGACACATCATCTGCTGAAAACTGCTGCCCACACCCCCACCACCACCAATAACAACAACAACAACTTGAAACTCTCAGTTTCAGGCTCACTAGCTGCACTCTGAACCTTAAGTATGCCACCAGTATTGTGGAGTGTAAGCTTGACTGACATTTTACACAAATCCTAAATGGTTTTACTTTATATAAAAAGAGGCCTACAGTCTTTATCTTTCCTGATGGGGAGATACATATTGGAGGCCACAAGATGAATCACAAGTTTTCTTCCCTGGATTCTTTCTTAATAGGTAGGACTTTCTTTAGTATTGCCATATAGTTTTGAAATTATCACCACTCCTTGGTTGAAGCAAGGAATAGTCTTAAGCAGTTGCTTCATGGTCATTGTCTTAGTACAGAACAACACAAATGTATTCAGCAAAAGTCCCAACTCACACCACAGAGTTGCTTTTATCTGTAGTTGGAGCAACAAATGCTTAGCTAATGCTCTGTTGAACAGTGAAAGTTATAGTTCAGTATCCTTTCTAGCTACATATACCTATTGCATCCACCAGTGTGAGACAGATAATGCGAAAGAGACCACCTCTTCATAAAGCAGCATTATTCTTTGTTTACTTCCTGCACTGGGCCTGCCTGATGGTTCCACTACCTTTACCCATTTGACCCTGTTTTTCCATCAGGGTGAGATAAGAGCATCCTTGGTCTAGATGGGAGTCCTGGGATCAATTTTGTTACTGCCCAGGGTGCTTGTTCAACCCATTTGTTCTCTCTATGGTGATAGGGGCACAGACCATCACACATATCTGGTTGGGTGTCCTACTTTCCCCTTTGTAACATCATCTCCTCCCCTACAGTGGCTACAGTGAATAATACTCTGCTGACTTGTTTGAGGAAGCATGCTTCCACACACTGTGCACAGGAGGGCAGAGTGTGCTTGGGAAGTCTGTGCTCCATGGTGGTTGCACCTTGTGCTTCCTCTGGGGTGTCAACCCAGTGGTAGACAAAATCAGCCTCTTTTCCCCCAAGACAGTCAAACTAGCAACAGCGACTTACTCTCATCCTCCCTGACAGCTACATCAGACACCCAAACTTCTAATTAAATGTGGTTACCTCAGCTGTAGTTTGACTTTTATCTTATTACATCACTGGATCTGTCTAAAATAAGGCTGGTACTGGTGCAATGGAAAATATCGAAAGGTATTTTTCCTATTAGTCCAGAAATGAAAAAAAAATGTAAATCATGTCAGTTTTAAGACAATCCAAAGATGCTGTTTACCAGATTCATTCTTCCAGGATTTCTACTGAAAAATGCTCAAGTTACTTCAGTTTATTCTGCAGGTCATTTCCTTTGCTGCAGGACACTAACGAGAACCATTTTCCAGGCACAAACTCTCAAGATGCCAATTTCTCTGAAAAACAAGGCCACAGTCTTACTTTCATACATAATTTTAGCAGAATATTTCTTCAATAACAGTAATTCCTGTCAGATGCTTAACTAGTTAATACAAAATTAGGATGACCTGGCTTCAGTTTTACCACATTTTGAATTATTATTATTCTCAGAGAACAGCCATGGTATATTATTCACTCTTTATCTCTCTTTCTCAATGTGTGTGTGTGTGTGTGTGTGTGTGTGTGTGTGTGTGTGTGTGTGTGTGTGTGTGTGTGTGTGTGTGTGTGTGTGTGTCTATATATTCTATATATATATATATATATATATATATATATATATATAGTTGTATATGTATAATGCTGCAGTCTTTGAGGTTAAGCAGCCTCAATGACTCTTATAAAAGGTTATCATGGAGTCTCTGTCCTGCATAAATTGGTCTGGAGACCCCTTTGCCAAATTATAACTCAGTCTTTACTCTGACCATGATGAGAGTGCATGCTTGGCAATAATTGTAGCAAACAGAGAAGATTATTTTTCTTTTCTCCTCAGCATTGAGTTGAGGGGATGCCAATGTGTGGATCTGCACAGGGTGCCAGATTAGCTGGCTATGGTTCTGACTCTTCTCCTTTTTTTATAACTCTTATCCTTTTATTTACAAGTTTTTAGATTATTTCACAGTACCACAAATGACAAGTTCACTTACATCTTTATTACTGTTGCATTCTTTAATTTACACATATGTTACAAATGTTTAAGTAGCTATGTGAATGCCACAGTTAGCAATCTTCTTCAGAGCACTTAACCATTCAGACCGAGTTGTCTACTAAAAGTCTATTTAAAACCTGTCCAAAGGCCTAAATTCCCCACTGTGTGGCCATACAGAAGCTTGAGACCACTATCATACTGTTTGGTTTGTGCCAAGGAAGGTAGTTTTCTATGCTTTATCCCATTTTGTGAAGTAACTATTGTGCCAGAAGGGAGAGGTTGTCTTGTATGTCTCACTCCATTTTAAGAAGTAACCATTACCTTAGTCCTATGGGAGACAGTGTTCTTTGCATCACTTTAAAAAAATAACCTTTTCACCTTTTTTAATCCTCCAATGGGAAAAGGAATTTCTTTTTCCCCAGCCCTGCTAACCCAACAAAGAGCAAGGGAAGGAAAGATGGCTTGGTTGCTTTATTTGAGCAAATAGAACAGACTGCCCTAATGCTTCTCTTATATACCTACAATTACCTGCCCGTTACTCCATCTTCCTTCTCCCTCTTGGTTTTCCTGATGCTAAGTACGTCTGTTCCTGGGAACTGACTGACAGCTGTCTCCAACCAGTTCTTCACAGTCTCTGCCACCTGCCCCCACCTCCCCTCAGGCCTGCAATACCAGAACCAGTCTGTTGCCAAGCTCTCTTTTGTATAAAAGGCTGTTTTGTAACTTCAATTTTGCCATTTATGAGTTTGTGTTGCACTCATTTACTACTGCTGCTCTCCCCTCATATCGTAAAGGAGAATACTGTGAGGACCAGACATATTTGGGCCTGTTCTTACCAACTGTCAGTAGATCTTCGTCAAAGTATAAAATTATCCTCAAATGCAAAAAAAAAAAAAAAAACCCTGCACTCATATCATGAACAGCTATTTTGCTATTTGACTGATTTGATTTTAATTTTCTATATGAAAATCAACCGACTACTCTACACATGTACCATACTATTTAATTGAATTATATTTGAGGTCAAAAACATACTCAGGAAAAAGTTAAATAACTTAGCTTTTGCAATCAAAATCATATAGTTACCTTTCTCTTTTCTTTGCCAAATTCATATAAGCACACAGTGCTCCAATTAATAGATTTCTAACACTGTTTATATGATTTTAGACAAATTGTTCAGTTTTATTTTGCTCTCGTGATATGGCTTGGGATTCATAGTCATGTATTATATCTTCTCAGTTTAAATAATTTGCCCAAATAGCTTTGTGAAGAAGCTGCTATTGCAATCAATTTAATGCTATTAAGTTCAGTTATTGATTTCTTGACACTTGAATGATGCCTTCTGCAGAGTACCATTTAGAAGTACAAGATGTATTTTTTTCTTCATGTGAGTGTTGTTTCTTGTACAGCCCACAGCTGATTTACTTACTCTGCTTGCCACGTACTATCTGTTGCACATAACATGACTATGCTTTCCATGACTGCTTTCCTCACACAAAAGGTAAGCTGACCCAAATCATCATAAGACAAGTAAAATGTGGTTTTCTTTGTATTGCAAAACTAGATTGGTTTTATTGCTCAAGCAAGACTGCGAGGAAATGCTGATAAGACCAAATGCACACAGGAAGAACACTTAATCATGTACAGTGTAATGTACATTGCAACAGTTAGCAGATGTTTCATTTTGGCAGCATTTTCTAACGTAAATATAAGTACTTTAATGAATAATTTTAGTTACTAAATAAGCATAACAATTTCATTCAAGGCACAAGCGTTGACAACTCATGTCTTTTACTTTAAGAGTAATTGTTACCTTTTGCTATACATTTTATTATGCTCATAACCCTTTGAGATAACATCAGCCCAGAAGGTTCCAAATCTCATAAATGTATAGGTTCATAACCCATGAACAGCCTAGAATGTTCAACTCTCATAGATTAATAGCATGATCTTAGATATCCAGCATCAAATTTGTAAATATGTAGTTAATTACTAAATTCAGGGTTGGCCATTTTGTCATAATAGATCAAAGTAGATCAAATTAGCAATATAAATATGTTTTGCCGATTTTACCTAAAAGCGAGCAGCATCAAATTTACTCATGAACTATTATCTGAATCACGTTTAGTATATCAAGGGTTGTTGGGGTAGGGTCTAGTATCACCAGAATATTCTAAAATGATAATTTAGGTTATGAGAAAATAAAGTGAGAATGAATGAATATACATGTTGGGTCGTAAAGTGAAACAATTGTAATCAATAAATAAAATCATATGGTCTAAATTTAGCCCAAACTACATTAAGTAAATTATTCTGTATAACGAAGTGTTTCAGATTACATCGTAAATCCTTGGATTATAACCCCAAACCACTGTAACTCCAAATCATTTTTTTTAATTATTCAAAATATGAAATCCTTCCCTGACTCAACGCTAAAGCATCATTTTGTACTGTATCATAAAAACTATCTTAATCATTCATTGAGCCATTGTAAAGACATATTTTGAGAGCACTACAGTTTATCTGGGGGGGGGGCTACACAATATAGCTGCTGGAAAACTAGAAATTTTATTGTCTTTTTGTAGTTTGTTGAGATCGGCTTGACAAGATACTGGACTTTGATTTTTGGTTGCAGTAGTAAGAGTGAAGACAAAAGGTGGAAAATATACGTTTTTTTCCCTTTCCTGTCTTTAGTGAGACCTTGAAGTTAGCTTAAATTTAAACTGTGGAGTGAAGGGTTTCTTCTATATTAGGGATCAGGTTTTTTTTTTTTTGTAATGGTTGTGAGAATAATTATATGTGTTACATATTTACACCCTTGAGATGCTCATATGTCACCCACACTTGGAAACTTGTGAATCACAGATGTGGTTTGTAATTCTTAAATGTTTATCTGAGCAGTACAGTTTGTATAATGCTGCAGTGAAAATCTGATTACTCCATGCTTTGAGTCATTTGTTTCTTTGTAAGTCATGTCATTAGTATACAAAAATTGATCTCTATTTCATGCTGTATAGGCCCTTAAAAAGAAACAAATGCCCTATAACCTGCATCTCAGAAAACTGGAGGCACATTTTCTTCAATGCAGAATTAACTACATTAGCATCAGAAATATTGTAATGTGACAAGCTGCAAGCTAAAATTGTGATAATAGCAGAAATGCAGGTAGGAATTTAGGCTGTAGGCAGAAGGTTAAAAACACAGAACACAGCACATGAGCAAACAAGAGAATTGTGACTGAGAATGAATAGCTTTATCCTGCAGTATAAGATATCTATGTAGGAAGATGGTGGTTGTGGTTGGGAGGGCGACAAGCCATGATACAAGAGGTGAGGGTGGGTGGATATTATTATCTAACACAAATGGCCCAATGACAAAAGAGGTTTGAGACATTGAGTTGCCTTGAGATTGGCAGCCCAGGAATAACACAGATGGAATACATGGGGTATAGCTACAATCTACATGAAAAGAAGTCATCAAGTATAAGGTTGCAGAGAAGGAGAAAAAACACAAACCCAAAAATGCAGTGAGGGTACATCCAAGGTTAGAAGCTAGGATATGCGCTGGGAGGAAAACTGGTGGAATTATACAATGCATCATTCATCATATAAACAAGAGAGAAGAATGAAAGATTGGCGGATAGAATAAAGGCAGGAGGTAGGATGACAAGAGTAATACTCATGAGGATCTGAATCTGCTGGGAAAACACTGGGGAATCTGGAGTGCCAGGATAGAAAAGGAGTGGATATTGATTGAATTTTGACCATCAGGACCCTTAATCAACTGATGCAGGGCTGTACTAGAAAGAAAGGATAGAATTCTGAGCATGACCTGATCTAATTCAGATGATATCATGGATGTCCAGGTTAAGACAGTACTGGTGTAGGGATAATGAAACTCTTTTCTTTAGAGTATGTTGGGGGGGGGGGATAAAACAGAAAGCTATATAAACGCAATGTGTAGTTTCAGTGCATAATTGCAATGTGAGATAGGAACATATACAAATGTACCACTCCAAACACACACACACACCCACACACACACACACACACACACACACACACACACACACACACACACACACACACACACACACACACACGCATGTGCACACCTGCATTTGTGGAGATGACTGAAATATTATAACCATTCATTTTTTAACCCTACTGCCATTTTGAGAACAAAACACCAGCTTCTGGAAAGTGATTCATTGGATAGTACAAAGAACATGCATCAGGTTGCAAGTCAGCTACAGAAAAATAAAGATGATAGTCAAAGACACCAACCATAATTGCTACCAGCAACAATCTACTCACCACACCAAAGGGCATGAAAGGGAGGGGTATGAAAGGGATGCTCCAAGTAGCCACAGTCTAGGTGATGAAGGAGGGAGAAGAAGCCATCCCAGAAGAAGCATGATGAACCCTATGGAGAATGAAGCCAGTGAAAGCAGCAGACTGAGATGAAATTCCAGCAGATATGATCAAGATGTTTTGTCACTTAGGGGGACAAATGACTCCTTAGGAAACTTGTCATGTTGTGGAGACAGACCGAAACAGAGAGAGAGAAAAATTGAGAAGGGCATATTCTGGATAATGGAAGAATAAGCATTCCAGTACCAGTATGCAAGGACAAAGGGGGACATACACAACTGGAGGGAGCAGAGAGGTATCAAACACCTGTCATCTGGTATGAAAGCAGGGAGAAGATGATCAATAAATGAACACACAGAGCAGCAGAAAGTAAGATGACAGCTGAGTAATTTAGATTCAGATCAGGCATCTGCACAAAAGACCCAGTATTAGCAATGAGACAGTGAAAAAGTTGTTGATAATGAAACAGTCCAACTGGGCATTCATAGACCTGAAGAAAGTATACAACAAGATCCCAATAAAGATGATTTTGGAAGGAGTGTGATGGTTCAAAGTCTAAGAAATATTATTAGAACAAGTACAACCAGTGCCTGGACTCATAGAAGGGCACACAGTGAGACTTGGTATGCATCAGGGTTCAGCTCTGAGCCCACTGTCTTTCATACTGGTGATGGACTACATTAGTAAATATGTCAAAGGAGTCAGATCAACGAAGTTGCTGAATGCAGACAATGTGGCATTACAGGCACACTCTGAGCAGGAACTTTAGAAAATGATAGAGGGACTGGAATTCAAACTTAAATGTGCATGGGATGAAACTAAGTACAGACCAACAAATGAGTAAAAGGAAAAGAATCTTAAAAATGAGACAGAAGGGAAACCAGTAAACAAGTAAAGAGCTTCAGGTTACAGGAGGGTGGTTGAGTAGAAAGAAAGTCAAATTAACATGGCGAAACTAGAAACAGAGGTCCTACAGCAAACTGGCACAGAGTGTTGGGGTAATGTATTACAGAAGAATGCCAAAGAAACTGAAAAGTAAGGTGTACAAAATAGTGGTGTAACCAGTACTACTGTATGGCACAGAAACATGGGCAGTAAAGGCAGAGCAGTTGATGAAGCTTAAGGTAGCAGAGATGAAGTGACTTAAATAGGATTCCGGATGTATACTGTTTGACAACCAAGAAATGAGGATATCAGAGTTGAAGCCAAAGTAGCCTCAATTACAGAGGAGATCAAGGAGAATAGATTACACTGGTTGTGTCATGTGCCACAAAGCAGATGATTTGGGAGAGAAGGAAAGAAAGCAAGAAGAAATGAGGACATCCATCCAAATGACGGATTTTGATAGAATGACCATAAAAAAGGAAGGAGACTGACATAGAGCAGTGAGATGTTGTAACAGTCAATGTGACACAACCCCATGTAGGAAAATGAGGTTGATGATAATGATTACAGCTCTAAGAAATTAGAAACAGGCTTTTATTTTTTTTTTATCTCTTCTGAGTTAAAACAGACCAGTGCTAGCGAAAAATTCCAGTTGGCTTTTATATGCCAAATATATTTTATGAGTGTAAATAAAAAACAACAAAGGCCAGCGAACCAAATTTTATTATAAGTACATACACTAGCGCTTCAGGTCAAATAAGCTTTCAAGGAGTAAAAACACAGATAAAATCAAACACTTAAAAAATATCAACAATTACCCAACCCACAATTATCCATCATTCAATTATATACTTAAATCACAGTCTTCCAGTTACATTCCACATTCAGTCCAACTGGGGTCAGTGTTGTATACTTTAGAATAAATATGAGCTCCATATATAATATTTTTTTTCTTTATATCCAAACACCCACTTTGCATATTGATTTCTTCTAAAATAGCACCCCTGCTGGATCACTACTATGATACAATCTAAAATGCATAGCAAAAGGGCTTTCTATTTTAACATTCTTAATGTTCCTCATATGTTCTTGCAGTCTCATTTTGAATGCCTCTTGCTTTCACCTAAATAAAACATTTTACAGGGACAAATTAAGGCATAAATAATACCTTCAGAGTAACAACATTATTTTGTAATACGTTTTTCAAATTCCTTGCATTCTTGTAAACTACTTTAAAATTATCTTTGTTAAGCATTTCAAGATCAGTAAAGGAAAGAAATGTATTCCATTCAGTAGTTATCACATTCCTAACCAGGGAAGAGGTAGCATTATATTCCAAAATCAATGCCATGTCAAAGGTTTCACCAATATTTGCATTCCCTGAATAGATATCATCAAAACCTAACCCTAAAATAGGTTTATATATACCAGTCCTCTCTCTAATTACTTCTTTCTCCATTTTCAAAATAAGTTCATCTGGATATTTCCTTTCTTTAAAAATTTGATTTAACACAATTCATTTTTTAGTAAAATCTACTTCGTTGGGAGTCATTCTACTAGCTCTAATAAACTGCCCTTTCACTATATTATGTTTATAGTGAAAGGGATGTGCACTGAAAAAATGCAAGTATGAGTTACAATATGAACTCTTTCTGTATATTTTGGAGTTAAAAACACTGTAATACTTATATACTTCAACATCTAAATATTCTAACTTATCCATCGAAAATTTATGTGAATTTCAAAAAGTTAGTACTATTGTTTAAGTATTCAATAAAATTTGTTATCTCTTCCTTGGAACCAATCCATAAAACACAAATGTCATCCAGGAATCGTTTGTAAAGAATCCAACAGGTTTTAAATATAGAATCAAGTACATATTTTTCTTCCCACCTTGCCAAAACTAAGTTAGCATAACTGGGTGAACATATTGCACCCATTGCTACACCTTTATATTGATGGAAAAATTCACGTTTAAAATAGATATAATTATATTTTAATACTAATTCTGTAAGCTGTAAAAGTACCAAACATTCATCATTTGTCAAAGTGCCATCTTCGTATATTATTTCCTCTAAAAATACAAGTCCCTCTGGATGAGGAATACTTGAAAGGAGGTCAATTGCATCTATATTTAAAAATCCTATATTTTCCCTATATAAATCTTGTTTCAAATTCCTAAGCAAATCCTAAGAATCTCTTAAAATATTTTGTTTTTTTTCATCCATACGCTCTTAAGTTTGGTGTCCACATATTTAGCCAATAGTAGTGTTTTTGACCCATCAGCAGACACTATAAGTTTTAGGGGGTATCCATTTTGTTTTTATGGGTTTTTAGAATCCCAAATATGGTGGGTATCCTAGGTTTCTCAACTGTCAAAAAGTTTTTCAACTTTTGATCTATTAGTCCTTCTATCAACAGATCATCCAAAACCATATCAATCCTACTATATGAGATGTTTATCTCATTCTTAGAGACAGAGGTATATTTATCTGTGTCTCTTAACAATTCATTCATTTTGCTTCATAGGTCAATGTATCCATAAAAACAATCCCCCTCCTTTATTGGGTTTCATTACCCTTAAATTAATATCATTCCTGAGTTCATATAAAACTTTAATTTAATCTTTATCTAAGTTTTCTTTGTATCTAACTTTATTAAAGTTATTCCTAATCTCATTTTCCACTATATTTTCTAAGTTCCTAATTTGACGGTGTAAATGATAGGTTAAAAGTGCTTTTCCTGGTCAAACCTGTGGATCTCTGAATAGTATTTTGTTTCAAAAGTACTTGAAAATTAATTTTTCTCATGAACATCCTTACATCTAACAAAGTTCTAGCTAAATCCCTTCTTTTGTTCGGGATACATTTGATACCTTTCGATAAAAGCTTAAAATGCTCCTTCTTTAAAACCACATCACTAAAATTATAAATAATAAATGAATTGTATGTGAATTTAAAAGGGTTAACAACATTGTTCATAATGGTTAAGGTGTCATTGTCCGCTTCACTGTTAATTCCTGCTTTGGATAATTCACTAATATTAAAATCACAAACATTGAAATCCAAGTTGGAGTGAGTGGTATTTAATACCTCCCCTTTATTTACTTACACTCATGAACATCTTGTTTTAATCCAAATGTGTTTTAAATTCATTTTATAGTCATTATATTTTTGATAATAAATGCTAATATCATTTTTAAGGTTTTACTACAATTTGAAAGGTTTAATTAACTTATTTTATATTAGAAATTCATGTTGATTGACTCAATGTTTTTTTGTTGTCATAGGTTTGATTGTATATAAAAGGGCTGTCTTTCACTCTAACCCACATCTGATGAAGTGTGATGAAACAAAAATGGATTTTCAAACAGCCTTAATGGAGATGGAGCGTTTTTAGTGTGAATTTTTCTTTAATAAAAAGTTACATTTACTGGTTGCCTTCGTCCGTGGCTTTATTGGGTCACTTTCAGTGCATCTTTTGTGGTTTTATTGGATTTGTTTTGTTTACTTTTGCCTGCACTTGGATTAACAACAATACAAACCCTAGGCATGAAGGAGATACCATTAATGTTATCAAATGTATTTATAACATACTTGCAACTAATGCGGTGATTGCATGGAAAGGTGCCAACCTTTTGAGGCTGGCCCACCCAATTATCCACTGGCATCATGAACCTCCTATGTACTACCATGTCCTTAATGCTGCTTCCCTTCTTGTAAGAAAACACAGGAGCACTACCTATAATGCCAACCAGCTCTAGAATGTAACTGGAAGACTGTGATTTAAGTATATAATTGAATAATGGATAATGAACCTTTGTTGTTTTTATCTATTTTTCAGTTTATGATAGTTTTTTATTTATAGTTTACGACTGTGCCTGTAATCTAGGTGGACATTTCCTGAACCATTTCAATATGGTACTCTACCAAAATGTCATTCAAAGGTCACAAATGACTAGAAGGGCCAGTGCCACATGCAATTTAGCACAGGAAGGCAGCAAAAAAAAACTACTTACTTTACAAGAGTTCAGGTCTTTATTACTTTTTTGTTTTTATGAATCACAGTCTGAACTAATGAGTGCCTTCATCATCATATTAAACATTTTTTTAATTTAAGCGAGAACTTCCAAAATACTGTCTGAGATGTGCCGTACTAGTTACACCTTTATTACTTCAGATAGCAGGGTACATAGCCAAATCTGCCAAGTATTCACTAATTAGGTATTTCCTTCCATTTCTCTTCACCCTGCCCCATTTTAGTTTTATGCTCTGTAACTGGGGTTGTTATCATATGTTCTAAAGAAACAACACAGTCAGCTGGACTTTACAGACTTTTTAAAAATGTGGAATTTCAATAATAATATTTGAATTTTGGATTTGTATGGTGGCTCTTACCTATAATTCTGTTTCTCTGTCTCTGTCCCTATTTCTCTCTCTTTCTCAGTCATTTTCTGGTTCTCTCTCTCCTTTACCTTACTTTTCAAGCACTATTAACATTCAACATTGGCAAATTCTTCTTGTTGTAAGGCATGCCATGGCATTGCCATACAAAGCAGAACATATAAAAATAAGAAAAAAGAAACAAAGGTATTTCCTGTAAAATGGAACTTGTTTCTGTTCTACCAACAAATAAAGATACCACTACTGCTCGTTAAAAATATACAAGAAGGGATTCTGTTTGCATCCTAATTGTACTCCAATAAGCTTCGAACTGAGATTGCAGTTTGTATGAAATCTGGTACAGTAAATATGTAGTGATTTCATTCTATCCTTTTTGTTTAGTTTTGTGTATGTTAAAATTACTTGCATATTATGCTGGGGAGAGGAAGGTATTCTAGCACTTAACTTGTTGTGACTTCCCTTTTAATTCAAAGAAGAAAGCAACCTTTTATTTGTCCTCTGAGGTGACTCATTTCCCTTTCTTATTGTCATCAAGGACAGAGTTGTAACTTGGGCTTGGTCATCTGGCATCCTTGGCAGTTCCAAAGACCAGTGCCCCATAAACCCAAACTTAAGGAACCTGTTATAGTTACCAATATACAACAAACTTCAACTGCTGCTGCTGTGAATACAGTATTGAAAATCATTTATGAAATTGCAATATCCTAGTGCTTCATAAAAGAGTGGTAGTACTGCATCTGTGCCCCACAGGCACCTGACAACTGCACCTCCTAGCAGTTTGAACTGGGGCAGGCACTTTCTTCACTCTGCCCTACTTCTGGCTGTGGGAACCAGACCACTGAATGAACCTTCAAACCCTTTGCCAGTTCTCAACTGTTTCAGTGGCTTGATAGCAGAGAAGGTGTGTGTACGGGTATTTAGTTGAAGTATGCCTTTTTAGTGCTGTTCTCCTATGGTCTATGCTTCCAAAAAGCTACTAATTAATACTATGGGTTATCTGATTTCTAGTTCAGAGTGTTTGTTAATGTATTCTTTCCTTTGCCAACCCTGGCTTAATCTATATCTGTATCTATATCAAAATCATACCTCTCAACCTCTGAGAGCAAGAAATCTGGACAAAGCAATAAATAAAAGTGGGTCAAAGGACCAAAAATAGGGACAATTTTTAAATATTGCTCTTACAAACTTAGAAAGTTAATAGAATAGCAGGATTTGCATTAGCAAGACATTTCTGAAGGGTATAAAGTCTGAAACTAAAATGTATGTGATTATTTTCTAATTTCAGTCTTTAATGATTTGTTACTAATTTGCCAAGAAACCACAGTTTTATGGAAAACGGACCAAAAATATGAGGCAAAGATCTGGACATTCTGTGAACATCTGTAGAGTTGAGAGGCATGAATTATTCTAAATCTATATCTATGTCAATATCTATATCAAAATAGATGAGTGTGTGTGTGTGTGTGTGTGTGTGTGTGTGTGTGTGTGTGTGTGTGTGTGTGTGTGTGTGTGTGAAGGCAATAGAGTGAGTGCATGTGTGCATATGCACACTTATGTGTGTTTGTCTGAAGGTTTCCTTTTTCAGTTTATGCATTTATCATTTTTTATAGTATGAGCAGTGATCTGCACCAAGCAGTATATTTGCTGTTATGTGATACTTGGGTGGTTTAGGTTTCTTTTCCAGACCATTTCAAAGGGTTGGACAAGAAACCTTTCATTTAACTCACAGAGGGAGCAACCTATCATTTGTCCTCTGAGGTGATTAATTTCCCTTTCACTAATGACATATTGCCCACATTAACTGAAGTTAGAATATCTGCAACTGAGATGATGCAAACAAGAAAGAATGTAAAATCCTTTTCATAGTCCTCCCACAAGCTTTTACTTAAGGGAATCCAAAAGAAAGGTATAATCCAAACAATTTAAGATACTTAAAAAAGGCATTTTAAAATGGTAAATACATCTCTTCTTACAGAATCGAATGTGCTACTCCTGTGACTCTTAGACCTTTTTTTCTCATGGCATTTGGAGACATACCTAATAATACAGACAAACGAAAGGATGAAAAGGATACACAGACAAACCATTCAGTAAAAACTACAAGAAAAACACAACCAAGTTAGAATTTTCACTGTGTGATACAAGAGGTTTAAGGTTGTTGTTGTTGTGTCTTTCCGCTTTTCCTGGTTAGGGGTCGCCACAGCGGAACTCCGGTCCGCTACTGATTGGCAGTAGATTTTTAAGTGCCGAGTTGCCAGCTCTGATGCACAACATTCAACGAAGGTATGCCCATTCACGCATGTCTCCACACAGAAGGCACTTTAACTGAGAATCGAACAGGACAACGTCTTACTGTGAGGCCACAACGCTACCGCAGCACCATCACCACAGTATTTACAAGAGGTTTAAGGTATCACAGCAGAAACTTTAGTTTGGCTGGGTTTTTCAGATAGTTTTTAATAATATAGACAAGCATAATCATTCATCTCTGGCTAAAACAAATGAAACGTGGATTCTGTCTAGTACCAAAGAAGTGATCCCTTCTAATTGTGTCAAGTTACGGTGGTTGCACTTGATGAAAATCAATATTTTTCCCACAGCATTCTGGGCCACATTAAACAAACAGATATTTTGTTGTGAGGTCTGGTTCTGTCATCCTCCTACTTAGACTACTTCTTCTTGTTCTTCCAAACACAGGTTTTGTACCTGTATGCAGACCTGATAGTCAGCATTCTTATGTGATGTTTAATTTTTTTAAAGGAAAACAGTTCTGTCATCATGTTTAAAATGTATGACACTAGTTGTGCACATTTGAATTTACATCTAAACTAATATATATATATATATTTCATTTTTGCATGACACCAGGAAAAACAAACATCTTATTCAGGTGAAGCTAGAACAAGACCTGGATCAGAGATGAACATTTCATTTACAAATGGGTTCTGTTTTCTTCTAAGATTTAAAATTCTGGTGTTAACTAAACTGATTCAGAAAAGTGGTCCAATGAGATGGGGACCTGTAACAAACTTTTGTTGGATTTTATTTCTGCATCATTAGCTAATAAAATACATTAAATGTGATATTTGAAAGTACTGAAATGGCTCAGAAATGTATGTTTAACTGTTGAGATGAAAGACCTGTAAAATTAATGCAGGATGTACAATACAGACATCAGTAAGCATCCTAGAAATGGACTATGACTTAGCTGAGATTTCAGACTTCTAATGTACAAAGAATCTTGGACTCTCAAAGAGAATGCCTATCATTGCCTGAATACAAAGAACTTACTGTCAGTATATATGTATCTGAGTAAAAATTACATACAGAGTGTTTTATTATTTTATTTTATTTATTTTACATTTGTTGACCGGGGTAGTCCGACTGGATACATGTCCATTTTCAGCGGAGTCCCGGGGAGAAAAGCTCCAACAGGGTTAAAATGACATATTATAAAAAGACAAAAAGACAGAAAACAAATACATAGTTTTAAGAGAGATAAGAATGCTGCAATAGAAGCTACATTTGGTTACATTCATTATATTCAGGTTAGTAGACCCTTGGTTGACTAGGACAATAATTGCCCATTTGTATGCAGAGTTGCTCATGGTAATCTTAGTCTGGGTTCATACAAGGACATAGCCAATGCGATTTATAGTGGATTTCAAGTTCTTTTTTGAATAGAGCTAGTGATGGTAAAGACGTTAATTTATTTGGAAGAGAGTTCCACACCTTTCCAATAACATTGGAGTACAGTGTATCCCCGCCTAGGTTATGGGCCTTGCTAGTTTGTATTAGGAGTTTGTCAGATGAGCGAAGAGAACTTAGGTTGGAGTAGGGGGTTAGTATGTTTTTTAGAGCAGGGGTGTTCTCTGGATGTTTCAGGATTTTAAAGGCTTCTAAAAGTTGATATTTCAGGAGAAGATTAGGGAGTTCTAGCCAGTCAAGTTTTTTCAGGTTAATACAATGGTGTGTTCTATAGGGCAGGGCAGTGATGAATCTAGCAATGTGGTTATAACAAGTGGAGAGACGATTTAGGTCTGATTTGTTGAGGTTAGTAAGGATGGGGGAGGCATATAGTAGGGTGGATAGAAGGTGTGAGCGGGCAGTAGCTAGTCTAGCGGCTGGAGTTAGGAAGGTTTTTAATCTATATAAAGACCCTAGTTTTTTGTTTACCATTTTAATAGTTTGGTTGATGTGGGTGTCAAATCGGAGTTTATTGTCTATGTTTACTCCTAATAGTTTAGCGTTGGTAGTAGGAGAGATAATAGTTCCATTGTTGGATTGGATAGTGAATTGTGTGAAAGGTGTTGGGTTGGTTGGGTGAAAGAGAAGTAGTTGGGTTTTTTTTGGGTTTAATATGAGTTGATGGTCAGTTAGCCAATTTTCAACTATAGTAAAGCAGTGTTGGGTGGTTTTTAGAAGGTTGTCAAGTATGGGATTGGAACAGATGAGAGTTGAGTCATCTGCATATTGGGTGCAGGTGGCTTCGGGGATAACTGAGTGGAGGTCGTTTATGAATATTGAGAAGAGAAGAGGTCCTAATATGGACCCTTGGGGTACGCCTATGCTGTTTGGTAGTAGGGATGAGAACTTGTTCTGCCACATAACTGCTTGTTGTCTGCCTACAGGTAGGCCTGAAACCAGTTTAGGACTTGGGTGTCTAGATGTAAGGTTTCTAGGGTTTTGAGAAGAAGCTGGTGGTTTGCCATGTCGAAGGCTTTCGACATATCTAGAAAGAGGGCAGAGGAAATATTTTTGTTGTTCCGGTTACGGTTGATTTTCTCGGTAAAAGAGAGGAGGGCAGTAGTCGTGCTATGATGGGGTCTAAATCCATGCTGACAGTCAGTTAGTAGCTTGTTTTGGATGAGATAGGACATTAGTTGGTTATGCACACACTTTTCCATAATTTTGGTAAGTGGTGATAATATGGCTATTGGTCTATAGTTAGAAAGTTCAGTGGACGTTCCACCTTTATGAAGAGGTATGACATGAGATATTTTCCATATTGCTGGGATTGTGGACTCAGTAATGGTTCTGTTTATTAAGATTGATATGGGGTAGGCAATGACATCTGCAGCAATTTGCAGGTATTCTGCTGGTAGAAGATCAGCTGAGAGGGTAGTTGGCTTTAGTTTTTTCAGTCGGGATCGAATGTAGGCGGTGGATATGGGTTGTAGATTGAATGATAGTGGAGATTTGGGTGTGGTGTTTTTAGGGGTGGTGGAGGGAGCAGGTAGCTGGTTAGCTAGTGACTGAATGGTTTCAGTGAAGAAGGTATTAAAGTTGTTAGCTACTTCTTCTTGGTTCTTGTCAGATAGAGTTTCTGGGGTGGGAGTGATGGATTTTCCTGGTTGGAGAAGTTTGTTCAATCCTGCCCAGAATTTTTGGGGGTTTTTTTGGTTTTTGTTTTGTAGGTGGTGAAAGTAGTTTTTCTTATCTAGAGCGGTGGCCTTTTTAGTTTCATTTCTTATTTGCTGGAAGATGACCCGATCTAATGGTAACTTGGTGGTACGCCACTTGGTCCATGCTTTGTCCCTGAGAGTTATTTTGGCTTTGGTCTCTGTGGTTAGCCAGGGTGCTATGTGAGTCTTGATTCTAGATACCCTTTTTGGAGCATGAGAGTCCAGTATAGTAAGGAATGTTTCATTAAAATGTGAGACTGCCTCATCTATGGGAAGGAATTTCAATCTTGACCAGTTACAGTATTTAAGTTCCGTGTTGAATTTAATTGGGTCGAATTTTTTTTTGTTTTTGATCGTTCTATACACTGGCATCCTAGCATTGGTTGTATTATTTTTCAAAATGTATGTAAGCATATGATCACTAAGATCATTGGGGAGAGTTCCTGGAGTATATTTTTGGGGGTGCTCCTTGACGAGCATCCAGTCAAGTATGCTTTCTTTTTGCTTGTTATTGCCTGGTCTGGTGGTAGTGGTTATAATCTGAGTGAAACCATGGAGATTTAAGGGAGTATGATTGGACTGTGCGGAGCATTGGTTCCAATCAATGTTAACATCTCCCAGGACTATAGTTTCTTGTGGATAGTTGTTATCTATCCAATTTAGAATGGCTTCTAAAGTTTCAATATTGTTCCCTGGGAGTATGTAGATAACTATTAGGTTTACACTTTTTAGTTTATTTAGTTTTATTTTTAGAGCTAATATTTCAACGTTAGCAACCTGCGGTGGTTGTTTGAGGTTAGTTAGTATGTTTAGCGTATTTTTATACAGGACAGCTATTCCACCTCCCCTTTTCTTTATACGGTCAGCTCTGAGTATGTTAAACCCAGGTGACATTATCTGATTGTCTTTGGTTGATGGTTTAAGCCATGTTTCAGTTAGACACATGATGTCAGGTAGATAGGTTTCTAGCATGGCATGAAGGTTATGTACCTTATTGTTCAGACTTCTTATGTTTAGGTGACAGATAAGTAGGGAGTTGGTCGGTCTAAGGGAGAGTGGATGTTTGGTGGGCTCTATAGAGTTGGTAGGGCCTGGGTTGGGGTGGATGTCTCCGTCTTTGGTGATGTTTTTCCTCAGGTAAGCTATTAGTTTTAGTAATATTATTATTATTATTATTATTAATATTATTATTATTATTATTACTGCTAGGAATATCATCATTATCATCATCACTACTGTAGAACAGAGCATGTGTATGCAGCTTTAAGAAGCATTTCCAGATGTAGCACGTGCATATAAGTAGTGAGCACATGCAGGCAGCAGTGCCATTTTGAGAGAACAGCCAGAGTGTTAACATGTATGAGTATAGTAGTCAGTCTGTTTATAAGTTTATTTAAGTTTATGTTACAAAGCCTCATTCCTGATGTGTTTATGTGTAATGAAGTTGCTTGAGCTGAATCCACAAATGTTCGTTTGTTTTATCCTGACCAGACGAGCGACATAGTGTCAGAACTGGGACTGAGAGAACAACTTCAAGCCATGAGGTGCATAGCTGAAGGTGAAGGCAGATTGAGCTGGTTGAGGGAAACTGAGATCAGGCAAACAAAAAGGGCCAGAAACAAACTTAAGGTTACCAAAATTTGCACGAAAGATTTATTTTGCAAAGAAAATTAAATGGAGCACTTTTAAGGCAGAAAATGCAATGTTAATTAAAAGAGTAGCGCAAAATGTACTATTAATCAAAGGAAGGACACAAAATGCATTATTAATTAAACAACATTTTCGAAATCAATATTTGATAAAACTATCAGAAATACTTATGTGGTGCTCATAATTAACTCCAGTTTGCATAAAGAGCATGTTTAAAGTAAAACAAGCACAAGAAAAGTGTAATGAGCATGATGAGCGGTTAAATGGGCCTAACAAGTACAATAAAAAGGGCAAAATAACCTTAAAGGGCAAGGCAACTGCATGTTTTTTTGTAAAAGACTGTGTTTTGGGCCCAAACTACTATTTCGCATTGAACAAAGCAATTCAATGCATAACTAGAGTTGTTTGAAGTATCTCAGATAGTGCAAAGTGTTTGCAGAGTGTGTGCTTTATTATGGTGCACTTACTTCAAAGAGTTTGCTGGGTGCAAAGTACAATTATATTGCAAAGTGCAGTCAAAGTACGGCCATTTTGAAAAGTTTCTTGTGCTGTGTGGATTTATTTGCAGATTGCCGCCATTTCAAAGTGTTTCTTATACTGTACAGAGTTATTTCACAAAGTACAGCCATTTTGAAAGGTTCCTGTGCTGTGTACAGTTTATTTGCAAAGTACATTAATTTTGAAGTGTTTCTTACTCTGAGCTTCTTCTGCTGTATGCAGTTTATTCACAAACTACGGTCATTTCAAAGTATTTCTCACACCGATATGGAGTAGTTTCACAAAGTACAATGACTTTAAATTGTTCTTGTGCTTCAGAGACTTATTTGGCAAAGTGCAGTTATTTCAAGGAGTCTGTTATGCTATTAGGTATAATTACAAGTTCTGGCATATATTTATGTGTGTCTATGTTCGTATATAGTTTCAAGCACCTTTACTACTGTATGTTGATATGGCAGAGGCATTTTGCAGATCCAGTCCACTTGTGTTTGATCATAATTTAGCAGAGAACTGGAGAGTATTTGTGCAGGAATATGATATTTTCATACAAGCAGCTTTTACTGAGAAAGATGCATGTACAAGGGCATTAATTTTGCTTAACTTAGCTGGGTTAGAGGCCATTGAATGAGAGCATTCATTTGTGTATACACCAGCAGTATATGAAGGAGTGGAGAAAAATCACCATATTGTTGTACTAGCTGAATCAAGAGAGGACCCTGAGTCCTTGAAATGTAAATTTAGAGAAATGTTCAGTCCCCAGACAAATGTTACATTAGAGAGGCACCTATTTTATACAAGAGTTTAAAAGCCAGGCACAATTTTTTCAGCATGTATAACAACCTTATTTCTCAAAGCTAAAACATGCAGATTTGGTGACTTGAAAGATGAGTTAATAAAGGACAGGCTTTTTTTTTTAATTTCTCCACATCTTTTGGGTTTCTAATACTATGACAGGAATGGACCCCATTCCTAAGTCAAAGTACAATTAAAGTCCATAAAATTATTATTGATTCAGTCTTTAATGTCAGCCAAAAGTGTTCTTCGTAACACTCACAATGTGCCCAGTAATGAGTCCTTCTGCAATTCGTATCAGGTTACATGGATTGGTAACATATCTAAATATGACTGTAAATTCTTTTTTATAAGACCCGTTGCTCCAACTACTATTGGAATTGTCTGGGTATCTTTCTTCCACATTGCTCTCATTTCTGCCTGCAGGCTTGTGTGTGGTGTTAATAATGCTGCAGTGAGAAAGATTTTGCTTCATGACAGTGATTTAACATTAAGCAAAGCCATAAAGATTTGTCAAATCCATGAGCTCACAGAAAGACACACAAGTATGCCTGTAAATGATAAGACCATGGTTTCGGCAACCTCTAGAGCAGGCGTAAATAGCATGCAGCATGTGGCAAGCAGAAGCAGGCCTAAGCACATGGCAGCTGCAACCCCTGCGGGATTCCCTGGAAGGAGCCATAACTTTCTAGCAAGTTCCAAGATTAGCTCAGCAAAATGGACATGCTCAGTGCAGTGTAAGGGTGAGTCAGCAAAACCCAAGTCAAGTCTTGTTGTTAACTATTGTAATTGTGGTGCCAATTATGAGTATAAAAGAGGGAAATGCTTAGCATTTGGTCAGCAATGCCACAAGTGCAAGAAATGGAACCACTTTCAAAGGTTCTGTAAATCAAGCAAGCCTCATTCAGTTATTAAGAAAGGTCACTCAAAAAAGCAAGTTGATCATATAGAAAGCTGCAACCCTACTTTCTATGTAGATGGTGTATCAGTGGTCCGTGAAAATGTTAATGCAATAGATTTGTTGGCAAAGAATGAAATATTTTGTACTGTCCCGATCAATGGCAAACCCACACAGCTCAAAATGGATACTGTTTCAAAGTGTAATGTCAGCAGAAACATTTGCTAAAGTGAGAGCTGGTGAGCAACTTAATTTGGCCAATTGCGCGAAGCTTGTTGCTTATGGAGGTGAAGAGATTCAAACAGGAGGCTTAGTAGTGCTTTCATGCTAGTCTGCTGAGAACAGTTACAGCTTGCAATTTTTTG
This sequence comes from Protopterus annectens, assembly GCF_019279795.1. Classification (NCBI taxonomy): domain Eukaryota; kingdom Metazoa; phylum Chordata; order Ceratodontiformes; family Protopteridae; genus Protopterus; species Protopterus annectens. The sequence goes on along the minus strand of NC_056734.1, from coordinate 768,005,436 downwards.
CAGTCTGAAGATCTGTGCAGTCATTATTAGGTATCAGAGACAGTTTAAAAATGAAACTGCTTTCTTTTACCAAAGAAGTACATTATGTAAGCACATGTCTCAGTTCCAGCTTTACTGACATTATTTCCTCAGAGTATGCTGATGAGTTCATTAATACATTATGTAAGCACATGTCTCAGTTCCAGCTTTACTGACATTATTTCCTCAGAGTATGCTGATGAGTTCAATGACAAGTTAGGCAAACTTCCAGTTGTGTACTCCATGAAGACAGACCCAGAGGTCAGTCTAGTGGTCAGACCAGCAAGGAGAGTTCCAATGGCTGTACAGGACAAAGTCAAGGTTCAGTTAAACAAAATGGTGCAGCAAGATGTGATTTGTCCAGTCACAGAACCGAGTGGGTATCTTCCATGGTAGCTGCTCATGAGAAAAATTCAGATGAAATCAGAATATGCATTGACCCAAGAGACTTGAACAAGGCATTAAAAAGAGCTCATCATCTTATGCATGCAGTCAAGGAGATTGCCACCCTCATGCCAAATGCCACTGTTTTTTTTCCTGCCTTAGATACAAAGAGTTCATTTTGGCAAGTAATGCTTGATTGCAAATTTTTACTACTGACTACATTCAGTACCCCATTTGGTAGATACAGATTCCTCAGGATGCCTTTTGGAATAAATTCTGCCAGTGACGTCTTTCTGCATGCAATGGAGCAAACATTTTTGGATTATCCATATGCTATAATAGCTGATGATTTACTGGTTGGAGGCAATGGTGAAGAAGAGCATGGCAGAAACCTCAGGAAAGTTCTGGACAGAACGCGTGAAGTGAACTTGAAGCTTAATCCTCTGAAATGTAAATTCAGACTACCAGAGGTTACTTATGTAGGTCATTTATTTACCAGTACAGGCTTATGACAAGATCCTTCTAAACAAGCAGCCATTCTTGAGATGCCAGCCCCAGACAATGTCCAAACCTTACAGTGTTTTCTTGGTATGGTTAACCATTTGGACATATTTATCCCTAACTTCAGTGAGCTATTAGTGCCTTTAATAGAGCTGACACACAAAAATATTGCCTGGTCATGGTTAGAACAACACCAGAGAGCATTTGATAACCTCAAACAGCAAATTGCCAGTCCACCTACATTGAAATACTATGATGTCCACAAATCAGTAATTCTTTCTTGTGATGCTTATTCTTCAAGAGAGCAGACCAGTTGCCTATGCATCTAAAACTCTTACCCAAAGTGAGATGCAGCAAGCTCAAATTGAGAAGGAACTTTTGGCAATTGTGTTTGCATGTTTGATGTTCCTTCATTATATCTATGGTTAGCTATCCAAATGGAAAATGATCATCAGCCTCTAGTCACTGTTTTAAAGAAGCCTATGTATACCGCTCAAGCAAGACTACAAGGAATGATGCTTAGATTACAAAAGAACAATTTCAAAATGGTCTATACAAAAGGCAAACTTCCATATCTGGATGATACCTTATCCAGATTGCCCAGAAATACCACAGGAGGTGCATAATTTTTCTACCACAAAAATTGATGAGCTGAGAGATCATCCAATTTTGCAAAAGCTCAAACACTTCATCAATGTTGGATGGCCTTCAAAACAATCCTGTGTACTGCCAGAAGTACAGCCTTATTTTCCATACAGAGATGAGAAGCTGATGAAAGACAGTATTATTTTCAAAGGTCCAAAAGTTATTGTTCCTACTTCCTTACAACATGAATACATTCAGATTTTGCATCGTGACCACCCAGGTTCCAATTCTACCAAAAGAAGGGCGAGAGGACTAGTATTTTGGCCTTCTCTATCAAAGGACATTGATAAAGTGTTTTCCTCTTGTTCAATATGCAACAGTACTAAGCTGCATTTGCAAAAAGAGCCACTTCACCTATGCCAGATTCCTGAACCACCTTGGTCAACAGTAGCCATTGACATATTTGAGTGGAACACTCAGCATTATGTACTGTCGTTAGACTCTTATTCAAACTGGTTTGAGACCAATTTGCTACCTAACCTAATGTCTATTACTGTTATTACTAAGATAAAACATCATTTCTCAGTTTATGGCAGTCCACACAAAGTTATTTCTGACAATGGTACCAAGTTTACCAGTCAATTGTTTCAGAGATTTGCAAAAGAGTGGGACTTTATCCATGTTACCAGTAGTCCTGAATATCCACAGTCAAATGGCCTTGCTGAACGTGCAGTACAGATTGCAGATTACTAGAGAGGTCAAAGTGTGACAATGCCAGTATCTTCTTGAATTTACTTAATCTCAGAAATATACCTCGTGACAACCTACTTGGCTCACCTGCTCAGACAATTCTATATAGGCAAACCAGAACAACCTTGTCTATCAGTTCTAGTTTGTTGGCACCTAATGCTAAAAACACCTGAGCAATCAAAGCCCAACTTTTTAAGAAGTGTTCTTTTCACAAGTCCAGCTGTGATAAAGCAAGTAGATTTCTTTGTCCTTTAAAAGAAGGAGAGACAGTGATGATGCAAACGGCAAAAGGCTTTGATCGAATTGGTCAAGTGAGAGGTATATGTGCTGAGCTGAGATCCTACTTTGCGGAATCTGAGGGTTTAGTATACAGGAGAAACTGCAGACATCTTTTTCCTGTATCAGAAACTAAATCGCAGCTTCGTAACTGTGATACTCTAGATCTCAGAGCAACCCTGACAATGTTCACACCGAGGAACATGTCTCAGTATCCATTCCCATTCCTGATGATGTCCCAGTTGTTCCCAAAGTTGAACATTTCTTGAAGACAGTTCCCATTGCTAGACCCAATTCTGACTTTTATGTTACATGATGAGGTCATATTTCTAGACCTAGTGTAAAATACACAGCAACCTGTACATGATTGTTTTATGTGTGTTTAGTTTTGTAAGATTGCATGTCAGAGAATTAGTTCTGTATAATTGCATGTCAAAGAATCATTTCTTTATAATTGCATGTCAAGGAATACTGTCATTAGTGTATAGCCTATTTCTCAAAGAGGGAGGATGTAGAACAGAGTGTGTGTTGTAACTTTAAGAAGCATTTCCAAGTGTAGGCCCGTGCATATAAATAGTGAGCATGTGCAGGCAACAGTGCCATTTTGAGAGAACAGCAAGAGTGTTAACATGCATGAGTGTAGTAGTCAGTCTGTTTATAAGTTTAACTTTAAGTTACAAAGCCTCGTTCCTGATTTGTTTGTGTGTAATAAAGCTGTTTGAACTGAACCCACAGATGTTCATCTGTTTTATCCTGACCAGACGAACAACTACCATCATCATTTTCATCATCATCATGTGTTTTAGTGCTTGACAGTTTTGTTTCTGAAATAGACTGATGGAGTTATCTGTCTTTCATAAATGCAGCTAGGATATTTAAGAACATTAAGAAGATTTTCTGCACTGCGGTGGTGGTGCTGCGGTAGCGTTGTCGCCTCACAGTAAGACGTTGTCCTGTTCAATTCTCAGCGAAAGTGTCTTCTGTGTGGGGACATGCATGAATGGGTGTACCTTCATTGAAGGTTGTGCGTCAGAGCTGGCAACTCGGTATGTAAAAATCTACTGCCAATCATTAGAGGACCGGAGTTCCACTGTGATGACCCTTAACCGGGAAAAGCCGAAAGACACAACATTTGTTTTGTTTTCTAATTGTGTAAATAATAACTCTGACTAGGACAGTACACACTGAAAGATACACAGGGAAAAGCTTTCTGACTAGATGCTTCTTTGATTCATTATGGAGGATTAAGACTCCAGGAGCACATGCAAACACATAACATATGCATGCACGCAGACATTCATATACACTCACACAAATAGTTTACCAAGATAATTCATACTGGGTCTACAGAGTAACCCATTTTCAGCGGAGGTCTAGGGAAAAAATACATACTGCAGATAGTTGAAAACAAGTAAAGATTAACAGAGTTGGAATAAATACTGAAATACAGAACCAGAGAAATTACAAAAATGCATATTAGATGCAAAAGCAAATTTGTATGTAAAATACACAGAAAACTACATTTTCAAGAAAGTCTGAAACATAGTTATGTTACAGTGCAATTTCACAGTAACTCTCAGCCTTTCAGAGAAATATTCAGACTCATTTATTTATAGTGCATAATCTGTGCAGAAATCTCAGTGGGCAAATGAGGTATTACAGAAGGAAGAGGACTGTTATTGTATGTGACTGATTTGTTGAGTTATAAGATAAACAGGTAGAGATGTGCAGATTATTGCATGCAGTGGCAAGCAGTTAAAGTGCAGTAGGTGTAGTTGATACAAGCTGAAAAAGGGGAAAAGGGAGAAGATGTGCAGTGCCAGTCCTGTTGTACAGTAGGTGACACGCACAGTATTTGTACACAGAGTATAAGTGAGTGGGAGGGGTTATACAGTGTAATAGGTGTCAGCGTAGGTGACACACACAGTATTTGTACACAGAGTATAAGTGAGTGGGAGGGGTTATACAGTGGAATAGGTGTCAACGTAGGTGACATGCACAGTATTTGTACACAGAGTATAAGTGAGTGGGAGGGGTTATACAGTGGAATAGGTGTCAGCGTAGGTGACACGCACAATATTTGTACACTGAGTATAAGTGAGTGGGAGGGGTTATACAGTGTAATAGGTGTCAGCGTAGGTGACACGCACAGTATTTGTACACAGAGTATAAGTGAGTGGGAGGGGTTATACAGTGTAATAGGTGTCAGCGTAGGTGACACACACAGTATTTGTACACAGAGTATAAGTGGGTGGGAGGGGTTACACAGTGTAATAGGTATCAGCGTAGGTGACACGCACAGTATTTGTACACAGAGTATAAGTGAGTGGGATGGTTATACACTGGAATAGGTATCAGCATAGGTGACATGCACAGTATTTGTACACAGAGTATAATTTATTTATTTTATTTTACATTTGTTGACCGGGATAGTCCGACTGGATACATGTCCATTTTCAGCGGAGGCCCGGGGAGAAAAGCTCCAAATAGGTACAAGACAATATAGTTACAATACAGTGAAATAAAAATAAAATAAAAGAAAAGGAAAAATAGGAAAATACAAATTACATAAAAATTAGTTACTATAGCCTAACGGTTTAACTACAGTTCATAATACAATTCATTAAAGTAGTGCAGTAGGTAATTGAGACAGTTATAAAATATGGTTACGGTGGTGAGCAGTTAGTAAGCAAATGGATTACAAGTCCCCTCTCTAGGTTGTCCTAATGGTTTTGTATTAGTTATGGAATAAGTGAGGCCTATGTTTAACAAAGGACATCTAATCTGGATATACGCATGGGCAGAGCCATTTCACCTTAAAATGTTGTTTTAGAGTCTTTTTAAATTGACCAAGGGAGGAAATTAGCCTAAGGTTGTTGGGGAGGGAATTCCATAGCTTTCCAGTGGTTTTGGCGAAGAGAGCTTCACCACCCATATTGTTGGATTTGGTGGTGTGGACAAGGTGTCTGTTAGAGGAGCGAAGGCAACTTAGATTGGAGTAAGGAATAATTATATTACTCAGTGCAGGGGTTTTATCAGATTTTTTAAGGATTTTAAATGCTTCTGTGAGTTGGTTCATCTTGAGAAGATTGGGTAGTTCTAACCAGTCAAGTTTTTTCAGATTAAGGCAATGATGCGTTCTAAAGGGCAATCCAGTTACAAATCTGACTATGTGATTATAAGAAGCAGAGAGTTGGTTCAAATCACATTTGTTAAGGTAAGAAAGAACAGGAGAGGCATATAGGAGAGTAGAGAGAAGGTGAGTACGAGCAATGGCTAATTTGGCAAAAGGGGTTAGAAAGTTCTTTATTCTGTATAAGGATCCAAGTTTCTTATTCTTATTCTTAAGTGAGTGGGAGGGGTTACACAGTGTAATAGGTGTCAGCGTAGGTGACACGCACAGTATTTGTACACAGAGTATAAGTGAGTGGGAGGGGTTACACTGTAATAGGTGTTAGCGTAGGTGACACGCACAGTATTTGTACACAGAGTATAAGTGAGTGGGATGGTTATACACTGGAATAGGTGTCAACGTAGGTGACACGCACAATATTTGTAGACAGAGTATAAGTGACTGGGATGGTTATACAGTGTAATAGGTGTCAGCGTAGGTGACACACACAATATTTGTACACAGAGTATAAGTGAGTGGGATGGTTATACACTGGAATAGGTGTCAACGTAGGTGACACGCACAATATTTGTAGACAGAGTATAAGTGAGTGGGATGGTTATACAGTGTAATAGGTGTCAGCGTAGGTGACACACACAGTATTTGTACACAGAGTATAAGTGAGTGGGATGGTTATACAGTGTAATAGGTGTCAGTGTAGGTGACATGCACAATATTTGGACACAGAGTATAAGTGAGTGGGATGGTTATACAGTGGAATAGGTGTCAGCACGGCATATTACAGGGACAGTAATAGGAGAATATTACTGTTTACAGTAAGTGGGTCAGAGTAAGTTAACCTGCTATGGAACAGGAGCAGATTCAAGACTCATAGTTTCATAGTTTCATAGTTTCATAGTATAGTACTAGGCTATCTGCCCTGGGGCATTTGTAAGCCTAGCCATAGTGATGTGGCTTTTGCCACCCCATGAAATGGTACAAAAATGTACAGAATAAATCTAGAATACTGTGCCTCTGTCTAGTAGTGACACAATGAAGGACCCCTTAAATAACAGAATTAGTTTACTGTGCCCCTGTCTAGCAGTGACACAGATGTGACCCCTGGGGTAAACTTACTATCTCCCATCCACTCATCAAGATTTCTCTTGAAGAGAGTCAGTGAGGGGCTCTGCCTAATATGAACTGGGATCCTGTTCCAAAGCATGGGAAGCCTCTGGGTTATGAATCTATCCCTCCAGCATGTCCTATTCATACTTGTGCCGAGGTTTAAGTCTTTAGCTCTCGTGGTCCTGATGGATTTGGATTTTTTGAGGTGGAGCATGTCCATCAGATCCTGATTGGACATGGCCTTGTATGTCAGGCAGAGATCACCTCTGAGCAGGCGGTATGCTACTGAATAGAGCTGAAGTTTCTTTAGTCTGGCAGAATAAGACATATGTTGGAAACCCTTGATCCTTTTGGTGAGGTACTTTTGTGGTCTCTCCAGCTGTTGCAAATGCCGGGTGAGGTACATACCAAATGGGGCATTGTACTCAATCATGGGTCTGATGAGGGAGGAATATAGGGGTACAATGACATCCTTGGATCTGGATGTGAATCCCTTCATGATGAGGTGTGCAAGGTAGAATGTTTTTCTAACCACTTTGGCAACGTGGGTGTCAAATGAGAGGTCACTGTCTACTTGGGTCCCTAGGTCTCTGATTATTTTTTCTGTACTCAGTGGGTTGCTGTCTATGTGATAATTTGTGGGTACTCTGTTTTTTCCAAAAGGGATGACTATACATTTTCTGGCATTTAGTTTAAGGCCGTGACTACGGCACCAGTTGTCCGTTTCAGTGAGGCCTTTTTGTAGGATGTGTGTGTCTGCTGGTGTATCGACTATGGCGCCTAGTTTGCAGTCATCTGTGAACTTTGTCAGCCACAGCCCTCCCATGTTTGCTTTAACATCTGAGAAATAAATGCCGAACAAGAGGTGTCCCAGGACAGATCCCTGTGGGACACCACTTGTGACTGGCTTTGAGTCTGACATTGCTCCAGCAATTTTAACTTTATGGGTTCTCTCCTTTAGCCAGTTTGCAACCCATCTAGTGACATAAGGGTTTACTTTTAAGCTGTTTAGCTTATCTATGATACCTGAGTGGGGTATTGTGTCGAAGGCCTTAGCCAAGTCCAGGTATGCTGTATGGACTGCTTTGCCATCATCAATGGCTCTAGTGACTGTTTTGAAAAAGTCAACCAGGTTTAAAAGACAGGATCTGCCCTTTACAAAGCCGAACTGGGTGGGGTCAAGTGTCTGTAGTTCCCCTATGTCTCTGTTTATGAGTTCCATAATGATTCTTTCCATAGCTTTGCAGACCAGGCTAGTTAAGCTTATGGGGCGGTAGTTTCCATGGTCTGTAGAGGCACCCCCCCCTTGTGGAGTGGGACCACTGTTGCTGTACGCCAGTGTTCAGGTGCATATCCCGAAGTAAGGCTAAGGTTAAATAGCATTTTTATGTGTGGGTTTAGCTCCTCTTGGAGTTCACGTAACACGCACCCCGGGATACCGTCAGGTCCCATTGATGCTGTGTTTTTTGCTTTGTTTAGGGCGGTTCTCACTTGGACATCTGAGATGGCAGGGAGATTACATTCAGCTGGGATAAGTATTTCTTCTTTTGGGGGTGAAGGAGGGGAGAAATTTGCACTGAACCTGTCAGCCAGAATGTTAGCAATATCTGTGGGTTCAGTGTATTTTTTGTTGTTGTGAACCAACTCAGCATATCTGAGGGTTTCCGCCCAGGTTTCTAACATAGCTGAAGAAGGCTTTGTGGTTATCTTTAGTGTCCTTAGCGATTTTTCTCTCAAAGTTTGCCTTGGATGTTTTTATGAGAGAACGTAGTTTTCTGCTAACATTGATCAGAGATGTCTTCTGTCTTCCCTTCATGGGATTTCACTCTGACGTGCAGTAGCTTCCTTCTTTTGTTATACAATTTGTTTATGGCTGAGGTCCACCAGACAGGATGCTTACATTTGGTGGAGAGGGACTTGGATTTGTTTTGGTTTGCATGATCCATGCATTCTTGGAGATGTCCATAGAAAGCATTTGTGAAGGATTCGGCATTGTGGGATGTGGTATCCACTGGCACAGTGGGCTTAAAGGATACCATCTCAGTCTTAAGAAGAGTGAAGTCTGCTTTTGAGAAGTTTTTCACTGTGGTCTTTGTGCTGGGGTGGAGGTGGGATATGTATATCCAGGGTGATTAGTTTGTGGTCAGATCTCACTAGTGAGGGGTATACTTCTGGTGTGGAGCATTTTGTCCCCATGTTTGTGATGATCAGGTCTAGTATATTATCTCCCCTAGTGGGAGAGGTGACTAGTTGTTCCAGTGCATTTGAATTTATGAATTCCAGGAACCTTTGGGCTAGGGTATTAGGGCTAGAATAATGTACCCAATCTATGTTTGGGTAGTTGAAGTCTCCCAGTATGATGGTATTTTGTGATACATTCATATCCTCCAATGTCTTCAGGAAGGCTGAGTGGGGTTCTTGAGATTGGGAGCGTGGTCTGTAACATGCTACCAGTTGTATAGCAGTTTTGCCTATGGTTAGTTGCACCTGTATGGTCTCTAATGCTTCATGTGTTGCTACTAACCTGGAGGTGTGGGTGTCCTTTATGAATATGGACACTCCCCCTCCCTTTGTGGTTCAGCCCGGGTTTTGGGGCCAAAAAGTATGATACGAGGTATAGCCTGGTAGCGCTGGGGTGCTCTCAGGAGCCTTGAACCAGGTTTCAGTTACTGCACAGATGTCGATGTTCTCCATGCTGAGGAGTGCATCAAGTGCCTGCATCTTGAGATTTAGACTTCTGGCGTTGAGCAGCATTACCCTTAGTTTTTTTCCATTTTTGTTTTCTAAGGAGGTGGGTTTGTCTTTTGAGCCTTGCCTAAAAAGGCACTATGGGGTGGCAAGAGCCTTAGCCAATATCCGAAGCCCAGTGGTGACAGGTGTAAGCCATCCCTTGTGAAGCAGCGTGGCTTGTCCAACATATCATCCCAGGCAGACAGACATTGGATCCCCTTAGAATGACACCAGTACTTGAGCCAATTGTTAAAGCTGATCATCTTGTCTTTGTATTGTGGTATCATTCTTGGTGAGGGCAAGATGCTGCTCAGGGTCAGGGTCATACCAGCCTGGGCTACATAATCGGAGAGCTCCTCTATGTCTCTTTTCATGTAGTCCAGGGAGGTACATCTCAGGTCATTCACACCAGCATGGACAATGACGGAGTCATATTTGTACTTTCTTTGGAGTGACCTGAGTGCGTGTGTTATGTGGCGGATCCTAGCTCCCGATAGGCAGCTCACAGTCACCTTCTCCTTGTTCAGCCTGGTCAGTGGGACATCAGTGTGTCTGACTATGGAGTCACCTATTATTAGTGTATCAGGCAAGGTGTTTGGCCTTAAGAGCTGCATTGGTCGACACACTGATTTATTGAAGTATGTGTTGCATGTGTTTTGTTTTGAGGTGGTGGATTTTTGGATGTCTCTGTTGTTTTGGTAAATTTTTTATTAGAGCCTCCGAGTATGTCTTTGTGTTTTTATGTGTTTGGTTTGCAGTTGTGGTAGGTCTATGTGGG